>NC_074687.1:18145762-18198262 GCF_029448725.1 Salvelinus fontinalis
AATTCACTTTTTGTCCTGAATACAAAGTGTTATGTTTGGGACAAATCAAAAACAACAAATTACTGAGTACCACTCTCCATATGTTCAAGTACAGTGGTGGCTGCATCATGTTATATGTATGTTTGTAATAGTTTAGGACTGGGGAGTTTTTCAGAATGAAAAAGAAACGGAATGAATCTAAGCACAGGCTAAATCCTAGAGGAAAACGGGTTCAGTCTGCTTCGAACTAGACAATGGGAGATTAATTCACCTTTCAGCTGGACAATAACCTAAAACACAAGGCCAAATCTACTCTGGAGTTGCTTACCAAGAAGAGAGTGAATGTTCCTGAATGGCCAAGTTACAGTTTTGACTTAAATTTACTTGAAAAGCTATGGAAAGACCTGAAAATGGTTGTCTAGCAATAATCAACAACCAATTTGACAGAGCTAGAAGGATTTTAAAAAGAATAATGGGCAAATGTTGCACAATCCAGGTGTGGAAAGCTCTTAGAGACTTACCCAGAAAGACTCACAGCTGTAATCGCTGGCAAAGGTGCTTCTAAGTATTTACTTAGGGGTGTGAATTCTTATGTAAATGAGTTATTTCTCTATTTCATTTTCAAGACATTTGTGAAAACGTATAAAAAAAACTGTTTTCACTTTGTCATTATGGGGTATTGTTTGTAAAAAATACATTTGATCCATTTTAGATTCAGGCTGTAATGCAACAAAATGTGAAATAAGCCAAGGGGTATGAATACTTTCTGAAGGCACTGTATATGAAGTAAATGTCAATGCATTATTATTTTCTAACTCCAACCTAAAGAACATACAAAACTATAAACTGCAGTTTTATGTATGGCAACAGTGTTTCAGCCAAACACACGCACACTATGGGTCAGCTACTTGTTCACCCGCACCCGCGTGCTATTACTAATAACTCATCCGCAAACGCCCGACTATATGTGATAAAGTGAACATCTGAGGCCTGCACCTGCACTCCGGTATCCGCTAATATAGAAAATGCACTGTAGGCTACAGTCAGAAATTGCAGAATTTTGGGGGGAATTGTTTTGCCAATTTTTTGCCTGATTTAGATATGTTTCTGCTTATAGTTCAGACATTTTGCTATGCTAGTTAACCTGTCTATGATTAGATAGGCCTACATGCAGCTTCTCTTCTGTCATTAGCCTATATGTTGCCCTAGAAGACTAAATAAACCCACCAGAATATTGTCATATTAAAATTGATAGAATGAATGCTTCAATCTAGATGACATCAGTACAGTCTTCTCTGTCATCTCTGATTCTTTCACAGAGGAAAGACGTTTAGGGACCGGGGAGAAAATGTAATTACTCCAAAAGCTGTGAAAACAGTCCAACATGTTTCTGATAAGATTTCAGTTTAGCTTGGATGCATATTCTATGTGGTTGAATTACTATCAGCTTTTATGATGCTGATAAAGATGCTGATGAAGCACCTCCACAGATGGTATCTAACTACACAGTGCATTCTCTCAAGATGCTGGAAGAAAGAAATCATATTTCTCCACTTCTGTTCCCAAGTAAAAATGTTGCCTACATTTAGTGTATAATTTTACTGCAGGAAATACTTCATTCTGCAGGAGTTAATTGTCACGCCCTGGCCTTATTATTCTTTGTTTTCTTTATTATTTTAGTTAGGTCAGGGTGTGACATGGGGAATGTTTATGTTTTGTTAGTTTTGGGTGTTTATTTGGTAAAGGGGTTATGGTGTATAGTATATGGGTTTGTGTGGAGTACATGTTTCTAGTATTGTCTATGTAAGAACGTTAGTAGCCTGTATGTTTGTGCACAACGTTTGTAGCTTCACGGTCGTTTTGTTGTTTTTGTTAAAGTGTTTTGTGTCGTGTTCATCTTCGTGTTGTGTGTTAATAAAGAAGATGGCTTATTTTCCAAGAGCTGCATTTTGGTCCGTCAATCCACCACACGATCGTGACAGAATTACCCACCATAGGACCAAGCGGCATGGAAGGCGGCAACAGGACCTACCACCAAAGGATTTCTGGACATGGGAGGAGATACTGGATGGTAAGGGGCCGTGGGATCAACCTGGAGAATATCGCCTCCCTCGTGAAGAGCTGGAGGCAGCGAAAGCCGAGAGGAGGCGATATGAGGAGGCAGCACGGAGACAAGGCTGGAGACCCGTGAGTACAACCCAAAAATTTCTTGGGGGGGGCCTTAAAGGGAGTGTGGCGAAGTCAGGTAGGAAACCTGCGCCTACTCCCTGTACTTACCGTGGAGAGCGGGAGTACGGGCAGACACCGTGTTACGCAGTAGAGCGCACGGTGTCTCCTGTACGCGTGCATAGCCCGGTTCGGTACATTGCAGCTCCACGTATCGGCCGGGCTAGACTGAGCGTTGAGCCATATGTCATGAAGCCGGCCCAACGCATCTGGTCACCAGTGCGTCTCCTCGGGCCGGCGTACATGGCACCAGCCTTACGCATGGTGTCCCCGGTTCGCCTACATAGGCCGGTGCGGGTTATTCCACCTCCCCGCACTGGTCAGGCGACGGGGAGCATAGAACCAGGTAAGGTTGGGCAGGCTCGGCGTTCAAGGGAGCCAGTACGCCTGCACGGTCCGGTATTTCCGGCGCCACCTCCCCGCCCCAATCCAGTACCACCAGTGCCTCCTCCACGCACTAGCTATATGGTGCGTGTCTCCAGCCCTTTACCACCAGTGTCTAAACCACGCACCAAGCCTCCTGTGTGTCCCCAGAGTCCTGTGCGTCCTGTTGCTGCTCCCCGCACTAGCCCTGAGATGCGTGTCTCCAGCCCGGTGCCACCAGTCCCGGCACCACGCACCAGGCCTACAGTGCGCCTCAGCCGGCAGGAGTCTGCCGTCTGCACTGCAATGACTGAACTGCCCGTCTGCCAAGCGCCATCTGAGCCATCCGTCTCCCCAGCGCCATCTGAGCCATCCGTCTCCCCAGCGCCATCTGAGCCATCCGTCTGCAATGAGCCTGCAAAGCCGCCCGTCTGCCATGAGCCTGCAAAGCCGCCCGTCTGCCATGAGCCCACTGAGCCGTCCGCCAGACAGGAGCCGCTAGAGCCGCCAGCCGGACAGGAGCCGCTAGAGCCGTCCGTCAGACAGGATCTGCCAGAGCCGCCAACCAGACAGGATCTGCCAGAGCCGCCAACCAGACAGGATCTGCCAGAGCCGCCAACCAGACAGGAGCAGCCAGATCAGTCAGCCAGCCATGAGCAGCCAGATCCGTCAGCTAGCCATGAGCAGCCAGATCCGTCAGCTAGCCATGAGCAGCCAGATCCGTCAGCTAGCCATGAGCAGCCAGATCCGTCAGCTAGCCATGAGCAGCCAGATCCGTCAGCTAGCCATGAGCAGCCAGATCCGTCAGCTAGCCATGAGCAGCCAGATCCGTCAGCTAGCCATGAGCAGCCAGATCCGTCAGCTAGCCATGAGCAGCCAGATCCGTCAGCTAGCCATGAGCAGCCAGATCCGTCAGCTAGCCATGAGCAGCCAGATCCGTCAGCCAGCCATGAGCAGCCAGATCCGTCAGCCAGCCATGAGCAGCCAGATCCGTCAGCCAGCCATGAGCAGCCAGATCAGTTAGCCAGCCATGAGCAGCCAGATCTGTCAGCCAGCCATGGGCTGTCCCTCAGTCCGGAGCTGCAGTCCCTCAGTCCGGAGCTGCAGTCCCTCAGTCCGGAGCTGCCATTCCTCAGTCCGGAGCTGCCCCTTCCCCTGGTGCTGCCCCTTCCCCTGGTGCTGCCCCTTCCCCTGGTGCTGCCCCTTACCCTGGTGCTGCCCCTTACCCTGGTGCTGCCCCTTACCCTGGTACTGTCCCTGACCCTAGTACTGCCCCTGACCCTGGTACTGCCCCTGACCCTGGTACTGCCTCTTACCCTGGTACTGCCCCTTAGTCTGGAACTGCCCCTGAATGCAATGGGGTTAATGTGGAGGGGGGTCGTTTGGAGGAAGCCTAGGAGGTGGTTAGGTACTGTGGTGACGTGGGGACTACGACCAGAGCCGGAGCCGCCACCGTGGAGGGGAGCCCACCCAGACCCTCCCCTAGACTGTGTATGGTGCGCCCGGAGTTCGCGCCTCAAGGGGGGGGTTATGTCACGCCCTGGCCTTATTATTCTTTGTTTTCTTTATTATTTTAGTTAGGTCAGGGTGTGACATGGGGAATGTTTATGTTTTGTTAGTTTTGGGTGTTTATTTGGTAAAGGGGTTATGGTGTATAGTATATGGGTTTGTGTGGAGTACATGTTTCTAGTATTGTCTATGTAAGAACGTTAGTAGCCTGTATGTTTGTGCACAACGTTTGTAGCTTCACGGTCGTTTTGTTGTTTTTGTTAAAGTGTTTTGTGTCGTGTTCATCTTCGTGTTGTGTGTTAATAAAGAAGATGGCTTATTTTCCAAGAGCTGCATTTTGGTCCGTCAATCCACCACACGATCGTGACATTAATATTGAGGCTATGTGAGAGGTTATAGACCTACAGTCAGTGTCCAGATTTCAGTTTCCATTCAACCCATCTGAACAGTAGGCTACAGTTCCCTTGACGTGCCATAGTCCTATTTGAACTCCCGTCTTGTGACTGTCGAATTTGATAGTGCCTCACAATCATCACACATAACATCGCCGGCATTGCTATCATCCTCTTTTATCACATCAGCAAATAAATATTTCCCCCAAATTACTTTTGTGACCCTTGCTTCTTGTCACGCCCTGGCCTTAGTTATCTTTATTTTCTGTAATATTTTGGTTAGGTCAGGGTGTGACAGGGGGGATGTTTGTGTTTTTGTCTTGTCTTGGGTGGTTGTAGTGTCTAGGGGTTTTTGTTAGAGTGTATGGGTTTGTGTTGAGTGTAGGTGTCTAGGTATGTCTATGGTTGCCTGAATGGTTCTCAATCAGAGACAGCTGTCATTCATTTGTCTCTTATTGGGAGCCATATTTAAGGCAGCCATAGGCATTGGGCTGTTGTGGGTAATTGTCTATGTTTAACGTTTGTAGCTGGTGTATGCACTAACGTTTGTAGCTTCACGGTTGTTTTGTTTTGTAAAAGTGTTTGTTTTCGTGTTTCATCTTCTGAAAATAAAAGAAGATGTATTTCTCTCACGCTGCGCCTTGGTCCACTCTTCTGCCTCATTACAACGATTGTGACACTTCTTTATTTTCAACTTTCCATTTTGAAGCTTTTCTCTTATTGAATAAAACTCCTACATTGTCCTTTTTTGCCTCTGTGGATCGACGTTAACTTTTCTGCCTGCTCCCAAAAGCATTTGGCATTTGGCATATAGGCTATTTGGCATGTGTAGGCCTACAGTTAGACCCTAAAGCTTATGCGCTAATGCCATACAGCCTAACATGATGGAAAGAAACCTCAATGTTGCCTATAGATATAAAATACACATTGAATGGATTTTCTAAGGTATTGTTTTCTCTTTATTCAACCCGCCCTTCATCCACACAATATTTAATCACCCTAAACCTGCCCGCGGATATAACCACCAGGACTGCGGGCTATGAGTCAACCTGGGCATCACTAACACACACACACACACACACACACACACACACACACACACACACACACACACACACACACACACACACACACACAGAGAGTCCCATATGACCTGAGGTTGGTGTTTTATAAACACTCAACAATTACTCAGTGAACGCCATACACAGTCACCCTGTGCAGAGGAGAGAAGTTGGCAGCAAGAGGAAGTCTTAGTGCAATTTCCTCTTTATGAGAAACAGAGGGAGTCCTGAGGCTTGGGGAGGGAAAGAAAGAAAGAAAGAGGGGAAGAAATCCCTTTGCTTAATTCGGGCGATCTATCATCCTTCAAAGCAGTGCATCAGCCAGTGAAGGTTTTAAACTGTGTTTACTGGCCCCACTCCATTAGCTTGTTCAGACTGCTATTACTCATTACCCTACACACACACACACACACACACACACACACACACACACACACACACACACACACACACACACACACACACACACACACACACACACACACACACACACACACACACACACACACACGCACACACTAGAAGCCTTTACAATCTGAAATGGACCTGGGGATTTCTCACCCTGACCCGATATGCATATTTTTATTTTTAATATATAGAGACCGAAGGACAAATAAACCCTTTCCCTATAGACCTGGTCGAATCCAGTGCTGTGTTTGTAGGTTACTGTGAGTGTGAGCAAGTGACACGGTGAGCAGAGAGGAGGGAGAGAGAGACGAGAGACAGCAACCAACTAAGCCGACTCGCTCTATAGTAGACTAATAGCTGCCATAGCTAGGTTATTTATCATCCAATATGGTTACGTAGTACCTGTCTTGACTGCATCAAACCGGGAGAAGCTAGTTAAGCTAGCTAGGCTAATCGAGGCATGCACTTTCTCATCCTACAGTTACAAACAACGACAACTCCCATTCAGAATGTGAAGTAGCAGCCTACCTGTTGGCTCTTGGTCGCTGTAGCTTAACCTTCTTCCTTTAACTTTTAATTACGTTGTTTTAATTCAATATTCCATTGATTAGATATCTCCTAACTTTTGCCACACACGGAGGCTCTATGACTGTAGCCTATTGCCGCTTTGATGACTTCTGATTGGCCAACAACAACAAGCTACACGTGCCACTCTAGTGAAAAGCAGGAGCAGCAACATAAATTATACAATTTATTTTCTTTCTCTACTGCAGTAGTCAGGTTCGGATCTGTACGTTTCCATCCGGACAAGTCAGTTAAAATTACACATACCCCAGACCCGTGACAATCTTATCAGATCTGACCCAGACCCGTGACAATCATATCAGATCTGACCCAGACCACTGACGATCATATCAGATCTGACCCAGACCTGTGACAATCATATCAGATCTGACCCAGACCAGTGACGATCATATCAGATCTGACCCAGACCTGTGACAATCATATCAGATCCAACCCAGACCCATGACATTATTTAGATTTCTGGATCTGGACCAGCTCTGGTCTCGGATCGGGTTTCGGGTACAGGCCGATCGGTGAAGACCTCTAACGCAAGCTATTATACAGAGATAATTGAATAAGCCTCTATTCAATTCCACAATAGAAATGTAAAGATCATTTCCGATTGAGCTGACATACAGTATGCAGTGTTCACCGTGAATGTAGCCTCTTCTAAAGCGGGAACATTTCCTTAACATTTCAACCACGCTGTAAAGCTGAACTTCCGCGATGCTTATTGAGGAGGGCTCTTACTCTTTATAAACACAGCCAACTCAGGGAGGACTGAACTGGCTTTCCTGATTCACTTCATCAAACGATGCCACTCAGCCCCCAGCCTTGGCACAAACCCACTCCTGCATGCAAACAACCAGGTCCTCCAAACTTCCTCAGAGGGAAGAGGTCTCACTTTCCATCTCTGTTTGTTTAAAGCCATATCAAGTGAACGAGTGAGTGTGTGTTAGTGTGTGAAAGAGTGTGAGTGTGATCTGTGACTGGTGTTTTGACTGGGGATGTACTAGCGGGTCTGTAGTCTAAGCGTTAAAGGATGGATGTGTAACAGCAAAGAGAGAGAAGGAGAGAGGCCTGCATTAGCCAGGCTCTCAAAGACAAATCAATCAGCAAAGGACTTTGTATACCAATCCTGTCCTCTAGCCTTGGTGAGATGGAAACACAGGAGATGTTAGGAGATACAGTTACTCTGGAAAGCTTTTAATCTGTCTGCCAGAAGAAAGCGTCGGGGTGAAGTGTTGCTGTCTGAGTTGTGTGTTAATATATATAATCTTTGAATATAAAGCGCCAAGTGACCCAGGACAAGTGTGTGGGGATGAAGCATCAAGGAGAAGTATGTCCTGTATGTAGAAAGCATTGTGAAGAAATGTTTTTCTATGTGTAGAAACAGTCTAGTCGTGGAGAGGGGCAGCTGTCTTAGCGTGTTATTACAAGAACATCCCTTCATCAGCTTAGACATCGTGAAGGCGACCAAGGCCAATAACCTCAGCCCTAGCACTCAGATCTATGGTCAGTTTAGTTTCCTTATAATGGTTTGGGGGGAAGGGGAGCTTATTGTAGATCTGTGGCTATGGGCTGGTGTGTCCCGTGGACCATATGGCAGACCTTGAGGTTCAAGGACACCACTGGTTCACAGACACAGACCATTCATCACTGGCACACACACACATAGGACTCTTACCCAGGGATACGGAGGGGACACACACACACACACACAAGCAAACTTGCGCGCACATTCACACACATTCACACACACACATGCTCCATCCTCCTCTGCCTCAGCAGTGACCTTGGTGCAGTCTCAGACCTCCTAATATAGATCAGTTAGAGAGAATATCACACAACGACAGACACAAATAGACTGGGGATAATGTCCTCCTCCACTCCATCCTCTGCAACGATACAGATAGATCAGTCTCTCTCTTTTTGTCTTTCTCTCTCTCTCTGAATAAGCACAGCGGCGATCAGCTCGGTGTGTATTTGACAGATCATGTGAGTTGAATGTTTCTTCTGTCTAAAGCATTAGACGGAACATCAACAATGGCTCCTAGTGAGTTATGAACTGTGCTTCAATAGTGTGAAGGCAAACAGTCCTCCTGACCTCTTCTCCCTCTTTTTTAAGATTCTCTCTTGCTCCTTTTTTCTACTTTCTCTCACTCTCTTTTCCACCTGTTCTCGCTTTGTTGTCGCCTCCTTCTCCCATCACGTTCTCTCTCACGCCTTATCTGTAACCATCTGGGGCTTTTCAGTGTCTGTTCACTCAAGTTGAGAGTGAATGTGTGTGTGTGTGTGAGAGTGAATGAGTGTGTATGTGTGTGTGTGTGAGAGAGACATACAGACAGAGAATCTTGCCCTCTGTCAGAGCAGTGATACCACCCAGAACATTACCTCACCTAGCACCATATAACTCTCACTGTGACACAGTGGAACAGCATCATCTAACACTGGATATTAATGGACAACACTGTAGAGTACAGCTCAGGAAGAGAGCACTTTATACCTGTAGGGTTTTCTTTATCCATATTTGGTGGTGATATAAAGTGTAGTTGTCTTTAGTGGTACTTTTCAATTCAGGATGTGATAATTATGAATGTTTGAATGCACACAGATGCATCACATCTCGCTCTCTCTCTCACACTCATCTTTGGTTTAGGTCACCTGAGTATGGTGCAGACATTATAAGCCACAGAGGGATTTAGGAGGATCAGACAATAGCAGCTAGTATGAGAGGTACCAGAATCAAATGAGGGTTACAGAGAAAGTCTGTCTGTTGGATCTATAACTACTACACAATAACTATATCAATGCAGTGGAAGTGTTTAGAAATATGTGTCGGTGTTCTTCCTTTATTCTACTCATCCAGAGGAGAAAGAGGAATAAGCAGGGCAGAAAAGAACAAAGGAGAAAGAACACCCCTCTTCTATTTTCTCTTCAGCGTGATGGCAGCCACCTCCAGCTGTCTGTGTTAACACACACACACACACACACACACACACACACACACACACACACACACACACACACACACACACACACACACACACACACACACACACACACACACACACACACACACACACACACACACACACACACACACACACACACACACACACACACACACACACACACGTGGATCCTGCAGCTTCCCTGTGGAAGCCTACATAAGCCCCTAGTTTGGTCATCTACTGGTCTACTTTCTCTCTCCCTCTCCCTCCTGGGAAACATGTGTTTTCATTGACAAAGCAAATGAAATAGATAACAAAAGTGAAATATGGTTTACTGTTTAGAAATTAACAGTATGCATTACGCTCACAAAAGGAATAGAGATATTTCAAATGTCATATTATGGCTATGTACAGTGTTGCAACAAGTACAAAAGGGAAAACAAATAAACATAAATATGGGTTGTATTTACAATGATGTTTGTTCTTCACTGGTGGCCCTGTTCTTGTGGCAACAGGTCACAAATCTTGCTGCTATGATTGCACACTGTATCATGACACAAGACGAGACCCAGATGCAGACACAGGAGGCAGATGATTGGAGTCTTACAATACTTATTTATCCAATAGAGTAAGGCAAGAGAATGGTCGTGGACTGGCAAAAGGGTCAAAACCAGTTCAGTATCCAAAAGGTACCGAAGGGCAGGCAGAATTAAGGTCAGAGCAGGCAGGATGATCAGGCAGGTGGGAAAGTAACCCAGAGTCAAGCAGGGGTCAAAACCAGGAAGACTATCAAAAAGAGATTAACAAAAGGAGTACCAGAAAAAACATGCTTGTTGACTTGAATAAATCTTCTTCTTAATCGGGGGCGCTGTTTTCACTTTGGGAAAAAATCGTTCCCAATTTAAACGGCCTCGTACTCTATTCTAGATCATACAATATACATATTATTATTACTATTGGATAGGAAACACTCTCAAGTTTCTTAAACTGTTTGAATTATATCTGTGAGTAAAACAGAACTCATTTGGCAGCAAAGTTCCAGACAGGAAGTGAAAAATCTGAAAACGAGGCTCTGTTTCAGGGCCTGCCTATTGAATTGCCTTATATTTATGGATATGCATGCACTGCATATGCCTTCCACTAGATGTCAACAGGCAGTGGAAGGTGGAATGGGGTGTCTGGCTTGATATGAGGTCGAACAAGAACTTTTGGAATGACGTGTCCAGAATTTCCTTTCTCTACCTAGGCGCGGGAAGCACCTCCATATTGTCTTATGATAAGCGTTCGGTATACGCGGCTAATATCTCCGGCTATGATTTTATTTGATACATGTGATAATAACATCGTAAAGAATGTTTTTTCAACAGAGTTTTATCAGATTATTTAACGTTTATTGGGACTTTTGGAGTTTTCCGTTCTTTGCGTCGAGAGAAATTGGGAACATCATCAACATTGGCTAGCATTGTGGCACGAATTCGACAGGAGAAAAGGACATTTTAAAACCAAACAACGATTTATTCTTTTTTTTATTTTATTTTTTATTTTTTAAATTCACCCCTTTTTCTCCCCAATTTTCGTGGTATCCAATCGCTAGTAATTACTATCTTGTCTCATCGCTACAACTCCCGTACGGGCTCGGGAGAGACGAAGGTCGAAAGCCATGCATCCTCCGAGGCACAACCCAACCAAGCCGCACTGCTTCTTTAACACAGCGCGCCTCCAACCCGGAAGCCAGCCGCACCAATGTGTCGGAGGAAACACCGTGCACCTGGCCCCCTTGGTTAGCGCGCACTGCGCCCAGCCCGCCACAGGAGTTGCTGGAGCGCGATGAGACAAGGAAATCCCTACCGGCCAAACCCTCCCTAACCCGGACGACGCTAGCCCAATTGTGTGTCGCCCCACGGACCTCCCGGTCGCGGCCGGCTGCGACAGAGCCTGGGGGCGAACCCAGAGACTCTGGTGGCGCAGTTAGCACTGCGATGCAGTGCCCTAGACCACTGCGCCACCCGGGAGGCCCCAACGATTTATTCTTGACCAAGGACTCCTTGTACAAGATTCTGATGGAAGCTCAGCAAAAGTACGAACAATTTATGATGTTATTTCGTATTTCTGTGTAAAATGTTGAGTCCTATTATCCGCCGTTTTGGCGGGCGCTGTCTCGCTATAACGTAAGCTGTTTGTTATGGTAAAGTTATTTAAAAAAATCTAACACGGCGGTTGCATTAAGAATCAGTGTATCTTTCATTTGCTGTCCAACATGTATTTTTTAGTAAAGTTTATGATGAGTTCTTTGGTCAGAATAGGTGAGTCTCCAAAATAGCTCCGGACATTCTGGTGAATCGATGCTACATATTCACAATGTATAACCACGGTTTGCAGCTCTAAATATGCACATTTTCGAACAAAACATAAGTGTATTGTATAACCTGATGTTATAAGACTCATCTGATGAAGTTGGTCAAGGTTAGTGATTAATTTTATATCTTTTGCTGGTTTTTGCGATCGCTACCTTTTGCTGCTAATAAATGCATTTGTGTGTTTGGCTATTGTGGTAAGCTAATATAATGCTATATTGTGTTTTCGCTGTAAAACACTTAAAAAATCGGAAATATTGGCTGGATTCACAAGATGTTTATCTTTCATTTGCTGTATACCATGTTTTTTTCATAAATGTTTTATGATGAGTATTTAGGTATTTCACGTTGATCTCTGTAATTTTTCTGGCTGCTTTGGTGATATTTTTGATGGTAGCTGCAATGTAAAACTATGATTTATACCTCAAATATGCACATTTTCGAACAAAACATACATTTATTGTATAACATGTTATAAGACTGTCATCTGATGAAGTTGTTTCTTGGTTAGTGACTAATTATATCTCTATTTGGTCGGTTTTGTGATAGCTACCTATGCGGTAGAAAAATGGTGAAAATATGGTTGAGTCTTTTGCTATTGTGGTTAGCTAATAGAAATACATATTGTGTTTTCGCTGTAAAACATTTTAAAAATCGGAAATGATGGCTGGAATCACAAGATGTTTATCTTTCATTTGCTGTATTGGACTTGTGATATCATGAAAATTATATTATATGATATCCCTGTCGCGTTAGGCTAGGCTATGCTATTCAGCTTTTTTGATGAGGAGGATCCCGGATCCGGGAGAGAGAAGCGGTAGAGGATAACATACAACACAAATTGGCACAGAGAGAAAGGAAACACAGGGATAAATACACTGGGGAAAATATGAGGAGACAATCACAGGAACAGGTGAAACAGATCAGGGCGTGACCCTGTGGTATTTCACCTAATAGATATGAGAGTTTATCAAGATTGGATTTGTTTTCAAATTTTTGTGGGTCTGTGTAATCTGCTGGAAATGTAAGTCTCTAATATGGTCATACATTTACCAGGAGGTTAGGAAGTGCAGCTCAGTTTCCACTTCATTTTGTGGGCAGTGTGCACATAGCCTGTCTTCTCTTGAGAGCCAGGTCTGCCTAAGGCGGCCTCTCTCAATAACAAGGCTATGCTCACTGAGTCTGTACATAGTCAAAAGTTTCCTTAAACTTGCGTCAGTTACAGTGGTCAGTTATTCTGCCACTGTGTACTCTCTGTTTAGGGCCAAATAGCATTCTAGTTTGCACAGTTTTTTGCAATTTTTTTCCAATGCATCAAGTAATTCTCTTTTTGTTTTCTCATGATTTGGTTGGGTCTAATTGTGTTGCTGTCCTGGGGCTCTGTGGGGTCTGTTTGCCCCAGGACCTTTTGGAAGGTTTGGGAATCACTTATTTTAGCTATCACGGTTCAGGCAGTGGCGACCTGTCATTCAGGGCCCCACCTGTTTTCAGTCCCACATTTTAGCAAAAAAATTCAATAATAATAATATATACAATACTTGTAACAGCATTCATGGGAAGAAGGTGAGGACCAAGGTGCAGCGTGATACGTGTTCATATTATTTATTCAAAACTGAACACTAAATACAAAATAACAAAAGGAATAACCTAAACAGTTCTGACAGGTGATACAAACACTGAACAGAAAATAACCACCCACAACTAACAGTGGGAAAACAGGCTTCCTAAGTATGGTTCTCAATCAGCGACAACGATAGACAGCTGCCTCTGATTGGGAACCATACCAGACCAAAACATAGAAATACAAAACCTAGACATACAAACATAGAATGCCCACCCACATCACACCCTGACCAAACAAAAATAGAAACATACAAAGCAATCTACGGTCAGGGTGTGACAATACTGCACAAATGTTTTAAGCAGGTGTGAAAAAATGAGGAATACTTTCAAAAATAGACATGTTAATAGATTCTATTTATCAATTAACTAAATGCAAAGTGAGTGAATAGAAGAAAAATCTAAATCAAATCCATATTTTGTGTGACCACCCTGTGCCTTCAAAACAGTATCAATTCTTGTAGATACACTGCATCAGATGAAAGACACATCATGCTTACTTCCCTTTACAATCGGAAGATGACCAGCAGTGCCATCGGCACAGAATTGGCAGAAAACTGTGGGACCCTGGTACACCCATCTACTGTCTGGAGAAGTCTGGTCAGAAGTGGCCTTCATGGAAGACTTGCGGCCAAAAAGCCATACCTCCGACGTGGAAACAAGGTCAAGCGACTCAACTATGCACGAAAACACAGGAACTGGGGTGCAGAAAATGGCAGCAGGTACTCTGACTGATGAGTCAAAATGTGAAATATTTAGCTGTAGCAGAAGGCAGTTTGTTTGCCGGAGGGCTGGAGAGCGGTACACGAATGAGTGTAGACAGACAACAGTGAAGCATGGTGGAGGTTCCTTGCAAGTTTGGGGCTGCATTTCTGGAAATGGATTTTGGGATTTGGTCAGAATTAATGGACTCCTCAATGTTGAGAAGTACAGGCAGATACTTATCCACCCTGCAATACCATCTGGGAGGCATCTGATTGGCACCAAAAGTATTATGCAGCATGACAACGACCCCAAACATACAGCGAAAGTCATTAAGAACTATCTTCAGCGTGAAGAAGAGTCCTGGAAGTAATGGTATGGCCCCCACAGAGCCCTGATCTCAACATCATCGAGTCTGTCTGGGATTACATGAAGAGAGAGAAGCACCTGAGGCTGCCTAAATCCACAGAAGAACTGTGGTTAGTTATCCAAGATGTTTGGGCCAACCTACCTGCTGAGTTCCTTCAAACTGTGTGCAGGTGTACCTAGAAGAATTGATGCTGTTTTGAAGGCAAAGGGTGGTCACACCAAATATTGATTTGATGTATACATTTTTCATCTGTTCACTCACTTGCATTTTGTTAATTGATAAATATTAACTTAATTGATAAACAATAAACATTTTTTTTTTAAGCATTCTTACTTTACAAACTTTTTCACACCTGCCTAAAACTTTTGCACAGTACTGTATATATAAATAAAACATTGGAAGGGGCTTGCCTGTTTTGCATGTTATTTGGGCATTAATACGTGTCACATATCAGTTTGCAAACAATAATTATAATTATAATTGAGTCGGAATAATTATAATTGAGATAATAAAGCTGCATACAAACACGGTCTCTTTTTTGTTTTCTTGAATAAGGCAGCTCTAAAATGCAGGTGTTTCAGTTTAGCTCAATGCTTTCTGTGGTGGTGGGGCGAGCCAGCAGAACATGCGGAGCGTTGCGCCGTGATTGGCTCAGTGTTCTGTCACTCATGGGGACACTACGTTATCGCCAAGTTTAAGTCCTTAGTAAGGGTAGACATCCAAAATTCCAGCCCTTTGGGTCCTGCCATTGAGTTATATTACAAGTGCCATTCCAAGAAGGCTCAAGGTCATTGGACACAGATAAAATGACGTCAAGTCACATATGTACAGTATCTTTGATTGGACTGATCATGTCAACATCTTACTTTCAAAGTCTTAGCTAGCAGTCATCATCATAAATCAAGTCGACGATCTACTGGCAAATCATGTTTATTCCTTGTCAAATTAAGAGAAATAATGAAGAGAAATTATTGATAAAACGTATTGGTGCTCATCGGCCATTGAACATAAAGATTACACAAGTTGGAAATCGCAAATTCAACAATGAGTGGTTTGTAAGGAATCAGTGGCTAACTGCAAGAATTGCAAAGCAACCATTAGCCTGCTATTCAATGGAGTGGCTGTGTTTTTTCCCCCGATTTCCCACCATAAATCCAGAGAATGCCAGACTTTGATGACAAAGTTTGATGACAAAATTTGCCCACAAAGGACCGCCGCGCAAACTTCACAAGGTGAGTCCAAAAATGTAATGAATGCTGCTGCATAAATGATGTAATATGCAAGGGAGATATGTATACTGTAGCTAAGAAAGTTATACTAAGTGTATGTTGTGTAGTAAGATTTTAGTAGCCCATGTGCCTCACCCTAATAATTTGGTCTACTTTCACCAATGCGGTACTGTAAACACATCGTTCGTGGCCGGTGTGTGCTTGTTTGTAAACTTTTTTTGTACAGCTTGACAGTGCTACTGATAGTAGTGGTGGTGCTTGGCTTGCACGTGCAAATTCAGCACACACAACATTCTATAATAAAATTGTGTTATTTCACACGTCAAATTAAAAGCTTATTAAAAGCGTCAAATAGTGTTATATGACGTGCATTTTTTTGACAAGCAAAGACTCAAACAACGTTCAATGTGCCTCACCCTAATAATTTGCTCTATTTTCACCTCTTAATTTCACCTACTGTTCTGACTTGGTGGTGCACATGTAGCCTATAACCTGTTTGAGAGAAATATAATCATTGAATATTGTAAGAGCTTTCATTGTCTGTTTACATGCCCCCTTTATTTATCCTATGGTTCTGACTTGTTGTACAGGGAGAACACTGTAAGAACGGCCCATGTTCTGAATTCTGTCACTGTTCATTTAAAAAATGCTGAAGAAATAGTTATATTGACTATGTCCGTCGTCGCTCGCCCATTAATGTCTTAATCGAAATTACAGATTGCCTCTTATCTGCTTGTCGTCCCCATATGCCATAGTTTGTACATTTCAATTGTCAGTAGAAACCACATTTGTTAAAGCAAGTCAGCCACATCATATTTGTTTTTTTCAAAGGCAGTAAATGAGGCTGAATGAACTGTTTCGCTGCCAGACAAGGCTGCGCTGATAGTCAGATGTAGCAGTGGTAAGGTGTTGGGACTGCTGTTGGGACTCTGGTGTTGGGACAGATTTATGTAGGCCCTAACAGTTTGTGGGCACCATTTGTCACCGTTATAGTGCAATAAATGTATTTAGTGTTGTGTTGTGTAGTGGCTTTGCTGTCATCTATCAAGACAAACAGAAAACGCAGGTATATATACACATGAGGTAATGGGAGACACCTGGTGAGGGTTGGAGACAATCACAAGACAGGTGAAACAGATCAGGGTGTGATTTTGATAATTAGCGTGTATTGTCCAAATTTTCTCACACACACACACACACACACACACACACACACACACACACACACACACACACACACACACACACACACACACACACACACACACACACACACACACACACACACACACACACACACACACACACACACACACACACACACACACACACACACAGCTGGCAGGTAGCCTAGCGGTTAAGAGCTTTGGACCAGTAACCGAAAGGTCGCTGGCTCAAATCCCTGAGTTGAAAATGTGAAAAAATCTGCCCTTGAGCAAGGCAGTTATCCCCAAATAACAACTGCTCCCTGTGTGCCAATGATTCAGAGGGGTTGTGTTAAATATGGAAGACACATTTCGGGTTGAATGCATTGAGTTGTGCAACTGACTAGGCATCCCCTTCCCTAAACCAGTTGAGAAGGCTGTCGGAGCTCTAGGAGGGAAGGCAGATCATGGGAAGTGGCTAAGAAGGAGGGAGGATGAGGAGAGGAAATCCTGGGCCACATTATATTTCCATGAGACAATGGGTATCTTTTGTGAGAAATAGATTTACACATGTTTAACATAATGGTATTTTCCTACTGTGTTAATCAATTTACCCAGGTCGGTAACCTCTACCCCTTGCTGAACCATTACATAATCAATAACAACATGATCAATATGACTGAACATGAACTTGGATGTGAAGCCAGGGATACAGCTGGCCACGATCACATTACTGATCACTACTACATCTGATCTTCCATTTAATGTAGATTCAAATAACAATTATACTGGTTCTGATTAAAGCCAAAACCTTTAGCTTTTAATAGTTGTCGATAAAAATGTGTTTTAATTGTAAGCCAGTATTGTGCCTTTCCCTTTTCAAAAACAATAATACTGAAATATCTATTTACTGACTCAACGTTTGTGGAAAAAAGAACCACTGTGTATACATACACTACTGTTCAAAAGTTTGGGGTCACAAAGAAATGTCCTTGTTTTTTAAAGAAAAGCACATTTTTTGTCCATTAAAATAACATCAAATTGATCAGAAAAATATTGTAGACATTGTTAATGTTGTAAATGACTATTGTAGCTGGAAACGGCAGATTTTTTATGGAATATCTACATAGGCGTATACAATATAAATTTGATGTTATTTTAATGGACAAAAAATTTGCTTTTCTTTCAAAAACAAGGACATTTCTAAGTGACCCCAAACTTTTGAATGGTAGTGTATCTTCCTACAGGTTTAATTTCATAATTTGAACATGATGCAGCAGACTTGTTAGTTGCTTGTTAGTGCTTGATTATATCACAGTATCTCTATATTGTGACCTTTAACCAGAACACACTTCCTTGTTTCCAATAAGCCATTTTGAAATTATCAAATTGATCCATTTTGGAAAATAGCATGAAATTAAAAACCTCAAGGCTACATGCATCCCGATGGAATTGATTTAATTAAAACGCTAAATAAACACTGTTTATAAGAAGCCAATTTATGCTGTATGTCATTAAAACAGTGTGGATAACACAAAGAGCAGAAAAGCCAATATTCCTCTCTGAGCTGAGTGGAAATAGACCTGTGAGAGCTATAACACGCTGCTCTGTAAGCTCTTTCTCGCCTGGATAACCTTGAATCAAACCTCAGATGAGAAGAAAAGCTATTTTCACTTCCCTCCCAGACGAGAGAGAGTTAGAGAGAGAGAAAGAGAGCATGTGTTTCTGCTTGCCACCCTGTGAACTCACCATCCCATCTGATGATAGGTCTCCACCTGTCTCCATTTTCAGCTAGAGATTCCTTTCACACTATAAACTACTGATTAATTAATATTTTTCTGTGGCTGTAACACCTACGACATCTCAGTACAGTGGTTCTCATGTTGCACTGTGAGAGTGTGTATGTCTGAGTGTGAATGTATATATTTTTCTGTCATTTCTTATTTATCACCTTTATTTAACCAGGTAGGCCAGTTGAGAACAAGTTCTCATTTACAACTGCGACCTGGCCAAGATAAATCAAAGCAGTGCGACAAAAACAACACAGAGTTACACATGGGATAAACAATCGTACAGTCAATAACACAATAGAAAATCTGAATACAGTGTGTGCAAATTAAGTAAGGAGCTAAGGCAATAAATAGGCCAATAGTGGCAAAGTAATTACAATTTAGCAATTTACACTGGAGTGATAGATGTGCAGATGAGGATGTGCAAGTAGAAATACTGGTGTGCAAAACAGCAGAAAAACAAAAACAAATATGGGGATGAGGTAGGTATTTGGTTGGTTGGATGGGCTATTTACAGATGGGCTGTGTACAGCTGCAGCGATCGGTGAACTGCTCTGACAGCTGATGCTTAAAGTTAGTGAGGGAGATATAAGTCTCCAACTTTTTAAAATTTGTTCCAGTCATTGGCAGCAGAGAACTGGAAGGAAAGGCGGCCAAAGGAGGTGTTGGCTTTGGGAATGACCAGTGAAATATACCTGCTGGAGCGTGTGCTACAGGTGGGTGTTGCTATGGTGACCAGTGAGCTGAGATAAGGCAGAGCTTTGCCTAGAAAATACTTATAGATGACCTGGAGCCAGTGGGTTTGGCGACGAATATGTAGCGAGGACCACCCAACAAGAGCATACAGGTCGCAGTGGTGGGTAGTGTATGGGGCTTTGGTGACAAAACAGATGGCACTGTGTAGACTGCATCCAATTTGCTGAGTAGAGTGTTGGAGGCAATTTTGTTAATGACATTGCCAAAGTCAATGATCTGTAGGATAGTCAGTTTTACGAGGGTGTGTTTGGCAGCATGAGTGAAGGAGGTTTTGTTGCGAAATAGGAAGTCGATTCTAGATTTAACTTTGGATTGGAGATGGTTAATGTGAGTCTGGAAGGAGAGTTTACAGTCTTGCCAGACACCTAGGCCAGACACCACATATTCTATGTCGGAACCGTCCAGAGTAGTGATGCTAGTCGGGCGGGAATGTGCGGGCAGCGATCGGTTGAAGAGCATGCATTTCGTTTTACTAGCATTTAAAAGCAGTTGGAGGACACGGATGGAGTGTTGTATGGTGTTGAAGCTCGCTTGGAGGTTTGTTAACACAGTGTCCGAAGAAGGGCCAGATGTATACAGAATGGTGTCGTCTGCGTAGAGGTGGATCAAAGAATCCCCCACAGCAAGAGCGACATCATTGATATATACAGAGAAAAGAGTCGCACACTGAACTCTATCTGAGAAGTAGTTAGTGAACCAGGCGAAGCATTAGAGAAACCAAGGCTGTTGAGTCTGCCGATAAGAATACGGTTGACAGAGTCAAAAGCTTTAGCCAGGTCAATGTTTTTTTTTATTGATGGCGATTATGATATTGTTTAGGACCTTGAGCATGGCTGAGGTGCACCTGTGACCAGCTCGGAAACCAGATTGCATAGCGGAGAAGGTACGGTGGGATTCGAAATGGTCAGTGATCTGTTTGTTCACTTTGCTTTCGAAGACTTTAAAAAGGCAGGGTAGGATAGATATAGGTCTGTAGCAGTTTGGGTCTAGAGTGTCTCCCCCTTTGAAGAGGGGGATGAACGCGACCGCCTTCCAATCTTTAGGAATCTCAGACAATACGAAAGAGAGGTTGAACAGACTATTAATAGGGTTTGCAACACTTGCGGTGGATAATTTTAGGAAGAGAGGGTCTAGATTGTCTAGCCCGACTGATTTGTAGGGATCCAGATTCTGCAGCTCTTTCAGGACATTAGCTGTCTGGATTTGGGTGAATGACAAGCGGGGGGGGGGGGGGGGGGGGGGTCTTGGGCCAGTTGCTGTGGGGGGTGCAGAGCTGTTGGCCGGGGTTGGGGTAGCCAGGTGGAAAGCATGGCCAGCCATAGAGAAATGCTTATTGAAATTCTCAAATATTGTGGATTCATCAGTTGTGACAGTGTTTCCTATTCTCAGTGCAGTGGGCAGCTGGGAGGAGGTGTTCTTATTCTCCATGGACTTTACAGTGTCCCATAACTTGCAGGATGCAAATTTCTGTTTGAAAAAGCTAGTCTTTGCTTTCCTAACTAACTGTGTGTATTGGTTCCTGACTTCCCCGAAAAGTTGCATATCGTGGGGACTATTCGAAGCTAGAGCAGTACGCCACAGGGTGTTTTTGTGCTGGTCAAGGGCAGTCAAGTCTGGAGTGAACCAAGGGCTATATCTGTTCTTAGTTCACATTTTTTTGAAAGGGTCATGCTTATTTAAGATGGTCAGGAAAGCACTTTTAAAGAACAACCAGGCATCCTCTACTGACAGGATGAGGTCAATATCCTTCCAGGATACCCGGGCCAGGTCGATTAGAAAGGCCTGCTCGCAGAAGTGTTTCAGGGAGCGTTTGACAGCGATGAGGGGTGGTCGTTTGACCGTGGACCCATAACGGACGCAGGCAATGAGGCAGTGATCGCTGAGATCCTGGTTGAAGACAGCAGAGGTGTATTTAGAGGGCAAGTTGGTCAGGATGATATCTATGACGGTGCCCATGTTTACGGATTTGGGGTGGTACCTGGTAGATTCCTTGATAATTTGTGTGAGATTGAGGGCATCTAGCTTAGATTTTAGGATGGCCGAGGTGTTTAAGCATATCCCAATTTAGGTCACCTAGCAGTACGAACTCTGACGATAGATGGGGGTCAATCAGTTCACATATGGTGTCCAGGGCACAGCTAGGAGGTGAGGGGGGTCTATAACAGGCGGCAACAGTGGGGGACTTATTTCTGGAGAGATGGATCTTTAAAAGTAGAAGCTCAAACTGTTTGGGCATAGACCTGGATAGTATGACAGAACTCTGCAGGCTATCTCTACAGAAGATTGCAATTCTGCCCCCATATATGGATGTTCAGCGCCTCTTTTGAGGGATGCAGTAGAATCATGCAGAAAGGAATGGAAATGTTACAAGGCTTTTTTTGTTTGTGTGTGTGTGTGTGAAGTTCATGTTCAAGTGGAGGATGTTGAAAAGTCAGTTTCTTTCCCAGCATGCCACAGCACACTTAGATGTCTCTATACAAGCCTGCACCTCTATCCATCACATCTCTCTCTTGAGACCTCCCCTAAAGGTCACAACCTCCCTTCTCTGAGGTTATCTCCCCCCCCCTCCCTGTCCCCCATCACCCCCTTCCTCTGACCCTCTCGGTCGGGGCATTCTTGGGAAACTGTCCTTATGGCTGATTTATTGAGTTGAGCTATCGTGGAGCTTCAGAGAGGGCAGGGGGGTTGGCTGGGTCACTCTCCCAGGGAAACCTCCTCCTCCCTGGGCAGCGGTGATTTAGTGAAGGGGTAACCCTCTGGAGCTCAAAGCGGAGCATGCTGTAGCTATGATGTTATCGTGAAAGAGATTGAGATCTGAAATCCTTCAACAACAGAGTCATCCATCCTAACAGTGAGGCCAATGACTCAGTTTAACTACAGCGACAGACAAAGGTCCTGCAGGAGAGAGTGTAGTGATTAATAATGTTTATTATCTACATTTGATAAACCTGACTATCTGACTCCATTTAATATTATAGTAAAACCATGTGCAATCAAGTATTATGTGTTTAGCTGACTAAGATCAAGAAATGGTCATGAGAAGCGAATGCGAAACTCAAGCATTATTTAATTCAAGGCATGAAGCTTAAGTTACAAAGTATAAACATTTCCTAGGGATAGGCGTCCTGTCAATGGGACAGTTGTAAATCATACAGCGCCTTGTGTCACGATCGCAGATTTTAGAGAAACAACAAATGTCGGTACATATAAGTGTCTTATATCGTCTGAAAGCTTAAATTCTTGTTAATATAACTGCACTGTCCAATTTACAGTAGCTATTACTGCGAAACAATGCCATGCTATTGTTTGAGGAGAGCTCCTAACAACAAAACACTTTTTCCACCGTGATAGGTTTGATAAATTCACCTCTGAAGGTGATATATGTACTTACATTCTGAAATATTGCTCTGATTTATCATCCAAAGGGTCCCAGAGATAACATGAAGTGTTGTTTTGTCAAATAAGCACGGGGTCAAACAAAGCTAGCTGGATAGCCAATGAGCTGGGCTTTACGGGAAACCCTGTATCTGTTGCAAAATGTAGCTGCTAACCTTGTGCGACAGCATGCCTTTTCCTTTTGGACCAAAATTATAAGAATATTCAGAGTTATGAAGTTATGAAAAGTGGTTGTTTTGCAAATGTTGAACTTATAATATGGCTACTAATACTGGAAAACCTAAATCAAAGTCCAAGTATACAGATTTGATGATATTCTTGCAGAAAAATGTAATATGAATGTAAACGTCTCCTTCACAATTTGCCCAAATGTACCTGGGTGACTTCACACTAAATGTCATGTAGTTTGCTCATACTTCAAGTTATCCGTCTGAAACTTTGCACATACACTGCTGCCATCTTGTGGACGCCATCGGAATTACAGAGTGATGGCTAGAGGTGGGACCTTTCTGTTGCATTTCTACCAGATCTATTGTGTTATATTCTCCTACATTCAATTCACATTTCCACAAACTTCAAAGTGTTTCCTTTCAAATGGTACCAAGAAAATGCATATCCTTGCTTCAGGGCCTGAGCTACAGACAGTTAGATTTGGGTATGTCATTTTAGGCTAAAATTGAAAAAAAGGGGCTATCCCTATTAACAAGCATTACAAGGCATTCATAATCTAGGCATGAAAATCCTACAGTTACAAAGCAAAGTGTCACTCCCTGATCGGTTTCACCTGTCTTTGTGATTGTCTACAACCCCCTCCTGGTGTCGCCCATCTTCCCCATTATCCCCTGTGTATTCATACCGGTGTTCTCTGTTTGTCTGTTGCCAGTTCGCCGTGTTTGTCAAGTCAACCAGCGTTTTGTATCAGCTCCTGCTTTTCCACAGTCTTTCTTTTCTCGTCCTCCTGGTGTTGACCCTTGCCTGTCCTGACCCTGAGCCCTCCCGCCTGACCACTCTGGCTGCCGCTGACCCTGACCCTGCCTGCTGTCGTGTACCTTTGCCCCTGTTGCTGTAAGAATCATTGTTACTTCGACACGGTCTGCATCTGGGTCTTGCCTTATCCTGATACAAAGCATGAATGTAACAGTCCTACTCAGGCCCAAGGCCGAGCAGCCAGCAAGATAAACATGCTCATAAACCTTTATACAAAGTGGATAAGAGGAGCAAGAGAGAGAACAACATACCTTTATTCCCTTTATACCAGATCTGACTTGTTTATATTCTAAATCAATTGTTGACCAAACAAAAGGTAATGAAACTAAAATATACATTTGGATCAAACCAGCCAACATCCTCTAGGAAGGGGATCACATCTACTATATGTGTGATGACTTGAAGAGGGGGTGGGCTTGGAGCAATAGAGATACAGTAAGATTCCTGAGAGGACAACTGCATACAGTGTCGTCAGAGTTCACTCTGAACTACTACAAGTAACCACAGAGATCTTACGTCCATATAGATGATCTTCAGAGGACACATTTTAGATACCAGCCATGGATGCAATAGTGTTATTTTAACACACATTTCTAGAGTTACTATTGGAGAGAGAGAACAGAGAGCACATAGTTCAGGCCCGAACCTACAAGATGGATGAAGGGATGGAGAGAGGGATATGTGATTCCCATACTCTGACGGGGCAAGATGGAGAAGCATTGTATTCATGTGCTGCATTGCTGAGTCTTGTCTGGTACTCACTTGGAGACAGGCATGTACTCTGCATCTCACGTAAGATATCTTAGAATATTTAGTTAGATAGTATTCTTCATCATCTGTTAGGATATTTGTATGATTTCTTTACAGGCTCTGTATGTTATTAAGATATAGTAACACAAACACAAATGACCAGTTAGTTCACATTGGTCCAGTACAGTTAACTTTTGGGTACATTTTATCACAACTTGTAGACAATTGATATACAACATCCCCATAATGTACAGCCACAGAGATAAGAAAACTGAAACAGTACACGTCATCTCTCATTATATTGATGCTCTCTTCAACAATAAAATGCATTGTCCTGAAGTTTGCGTTTCTGCTGACAGTTCCTATGACCATTCATAGGACTTGGTTTGGTCAATCCAGTCTGATAGAAGATCATAGAAAATGACTGTTTAATCTTATTTAGATAAGAGTGTGCCTGTTAGGACCAGTTAGAGAAAAGCTGACAGAGAGACGATGTCATAAGATGGGATCTCCCCTGCAACTGTAGCGCTAAGACAAACACAAGCATGTAGTGAGGTAATATTTATCGTATGCATATTATACCGTATATACCTTACATGCAACTCGTCATAAGACTATCTGACTCCATAAAGATAAATAGAAATATGCATGTAAACTCTGTGCAATAAAGTATTATGCGTTTAGCTGATTAAGATCAAAGAATGGTCATGAGAATGGAATTCTAAATACAACTGTACTTAATTACTTTGTAAAATGAATGGATTCACATACAAGGCTTAAAGCTTCAGTTACAAGGCAAAACTGACATTAACAAAGCATTATTCTAATCATGATCAGAGAGAGAAAGAGAGAGAGAAAGAAACCATGGCCCATAGTACAGTTGTAGTGCCCACAAAGCTCATCACTAACCTTAGGACCCTGGGACTAAACACCTCCCTCCGCAACTGGATCCTGGACTTCTTGATGGGCCGCCCCCCAGGTGGTAAGGGTAGGCAACAACACATCTGCCACGCTGATCCTCAACACGGGGGCACCTCATGGGTGCGTGCTTAGTCCCCTCCTGTACTCCCTGTTCACCCACGACTACGTGACCAAGCACGACTCCAACACCACCATTAAGTTTGTTGATAACACAACGGTGATAGGCCTGATCACCGACAATGATGAGACAGCCTATAGGGAGGAGGTCACAGACCTTGCAGTGTGGTGCCAGGACAACAATATCTCCCTCAAAGTGAGCAAGATAAAGGAGCTGATCGTGGACTACAGGAAAAGGAGGGCCAAACAAGCCCCCATTCACATCAACGGGGCTGTAGTGGAGAGTTTTGAGTTCCTTGGTGTCCACATTTGGGGCCTGCTGGAGGTCATTTTGCAGGGCTCTGGCAGTGCACCTCCTTGCACTAAGGCGGAGGTAGCGGTCCTGCTGCTGGGTTGTTGCCCTCCTACGGCCTCCTCCACGTCTCCTGATGTACTGGCCTGTCTCCTGGTAGCGCCTGCATGCTCTGGACACTACGCTGACAGACACAGCAAGCCTTTTTGCCACAGTTCGCATTGATGTGCCATCCTGGATGAACTGCACTACCTGAGCCACTTGTGTACCTGAGCCATCTCATGCTACCACTAGAGTGAGAGCACCGCCAGCATTCAAAAGTGACCAAAACATCAGCCAGGAAGCATAGGAACTGAGAAGTGGTCTGTGGTCACCACCTGCAGAATCACTCCTGTTTTGGGGGGTGTCTTGCTAATTGCCTATAATTTCCACCTTTTGTCTATTCCATTTGCACAACAGCATGTGAAATTTATTGTCAATCAGTGTTGCTTCCTAAGTGGACAGTTTGATTTCACAGAAGTGTGATTGACTTGGAGTTACATTGTGTTGTTTAAGTGTTCCCTTTATTTTTTGAGCAGTGTATAATGGTCCAAAAACACCAAGACAGTCGTGAAGAGTGCATGACAAAGCCCTTTCCTCATCAGGAGATTGAAAAGATTTGGCATGGGTCCCCAGATCCTCAACAAGTTATACAGCTGCACCATCGAGAGAATCCTGACCGTTTGCATCACTGCCTGGTATGGCAACTGCTCAGCATCCAACCGTGAGGCGCAGCAAAGGGTAGTGCGTACGGCACTGTACATCACTGGGGCCAAGCTTGCTGCCATCCAGGCCTATATCTTTGGGGTAGGGGGCAGTATGTTCACGTCCGAATGAAAAGCATGCCCAGAGTAAACGGCCTGCTACAAAGCCATAAAAGCTAGAATATGCATTTTATTAGTAGATTTGGATAGAAAACACTCTGAAGTTTCTAACTGTTTGAATGATGTCTGTGAGTATAACAGAACTCATATGGCGGGCAAAAACCAGAGAAAAAATCCAACCAGGAAGTGGGAAATCTGAGGTTGGCCGATTTTCAACTCAGCTCCTATTGAAGATACAGTGGGATATTGGTAATGTTGCACTTCCTAAGGCTTCCACTAGATGTCAACAGTCTTTAGAACCTTGTCTGATGCTTCTACTGTGAAGCTGACCATGCGCGTTCATGTGAGAGCGAGCTCTGTTCCATCGTATTTCTGAAGACAAAGGAATTCTCCGGTTGGAACATTATTGAAGAATTATGTTAAAAACATACTAAAGATTGATTCAATACTTAGTTTGTCATGTTTTTACGGACTGTACTATAACTTTTTTAACTTTTCGTCATACTTTCCGCTGGATTTGAACGCGCGTTGTGAGTTTGGAAAGTGTACTGAATGCTAGAACAACAAGGAGGAATTTGGACATAAATGATGGACATTATCGAACAAAACAAACATTTATTGTGGAACTGGGATTCCTGGGAGTGCATTCTGATGAAGATCATCAAATGTAAGTGAATGTTTATAATGTTATTTCTGACTTCTGTTGACTGCACAATATGACGGATATATTTTTGTCTTGATTGGGCTCTTAGCGCCGACCTCAGATTATTGCATGGTTTGCTTTTCCGTAAAGCTTTTTTGAAATCTGACACAGCGGTTTTATTAAGGAGAAGTGCATCTAAAATTCCATGCATAACAGTTGTATCTTTTAGCAATGTTTATTATGAGTATTCATGTAAATTGATGTGACTCTCTGCAAAATCACCGGATGTTTTGGAACTTCTGAACGTAACGCGCCAATGTAAACTCAGATGTTTGGTATTAATTTGAACTTTACCGAACAAAACATACATGTATTGTGTAACATGAAGTCCTATGAGTGTCATCTGATGAAGATCATCAAAGGTTAGTGATTAATTTTATCTATATTTCTGCTTTTTGTGAATCCTCTCTTTGGCTGGAAAAATGGCTGTGTTATTCTGTGAATAGGCACTCACCTAACATAATCGTTTGGTTTGCTTTTGTCGTAAAGCCTTTTTGAAATCTGACACTGTGGCTGGATTTACAACAAGTGTATCTTTAAAATGCTGTAAAATACATGTATGTTTGAGGAATTTTAATTATGGGATTTCTGTTGTTTTGAATTTGGCGCCCTGCAGTTTCACTGGCTGTTGAAGAGGTGGGACGCTACCGTCCCACGTACCCTAGAGAGGTTTTAAACTAGGTGGTATCAGAGGGGGAGAAAATGTCAATGACTCCAGTCACCCAAGTCATAGAATGTTCTCTCTGCCACCTCACAGCAAGCGGTACCGGAGCACCATATCTATGTCCAAAAGGCTCCTTAACAGCTTCTACCCCCAAGCCATAAGGCTGCTGAACAATAAAAAAAATGGCTACCCAGACTATTTGTATTGACCTCTCCCCCCTTTTGTTTTTGCACTGCTGCTACTCGCTGTTTATTATCTATGCATAGTCACTTTACTCTTACCTACATATAGAAATTACCTTGACTAACCTGTACCCTCGCAAATTGACCGGTACCCCTGTATATAGCCTCGTTATTGTTATTTTTTGTGTTACTTTTATTTTTTTACTTTAGTTTTTAGGAAATATTTTCTTAACTCTATTTTCTTAAAACTGCATTAAAACACACATTAAAACACATTAAAACACACACACACACACACACACACTTTTGTTTGTTTGATTATCCTTGTGGAGACAAAAAATTGATTCCCATTCAAAATCCTATTTTCCCTAACCCCTAACTCTTACCCTAACCTAACCCTAATCCCAAACACCTAAACCTATCCCTAACTCCGAACCTTAACACCTAACACTAATTGTAATCCTAACCCTGAACCTAACCCCTAAGCCTTAAATAGCCTTTTTCCATGTGGGGACTTACGAAATGTCACTACTTGTCCGATACTCTTTTCCTGTCCTTGTGATGACTTCTGGTCCCCACAAGGATAGTAAAACCAAACACACACACACACACACACACACACACACACACACACACACACACACACACACACACACACACACACACACACACACACACACACACACACACACACAAAGGCCTCATCAGATCAGCCGGTGGAATACATTTGAATTACAGATGGACATGGATGTTAAAGTATTTTCATGTCGGTCACATGAATCGATGAAAATAATATTCAGGGCTCTTGTCATGTCCCAGAGATATCAGATCTATGAGATATGAAAAGCCTGCTGAGGCGACACAATCCCTCCTTCCAGGAGAAGAGAAAACCTGTCATCTCTCCTTCACTTACTGATCTCCCTCTGATTGCTTCTATTGACTTTCTGTTTTTTCTTTGTGAGAGACTCTTTGTGAGACACTAAGTCTTGAAGAAGAAATTAATAAACATCATGTATTGCTGTATCAGATTGTTATTAGATTATTTGACAGCATGTCTAAACATATTTGAGTACGTGCTGGATTAATTTAGTCTGGCTTTACTGTAATACCTGCCGTATGATAAACAACCTGGGCTAGGGTTAAGGTTAGGGTTAGGATTATGACTAGGGTTGGAGCTAGGGTCAGGGCTAAGATTAGGGTTGAGGCTAGGGCAAGGCTGGGAGGTAAACTGTAAAAAACGATATACCAGTATTCATTCACGGACCGGTTTGGATGATTACTTTACCTTCTATAAGGAATGGATCGAAATATACATAATGGGTACCTGGAGGAAAAAGGGGGAGAGTCATGCTTTTTCGATTTCAGTTAAGTGGGAGGGTTTAGTATTTTATGTATCTAGTGCAGGGGAGGGTCATGTCATTTGTAATTGATGACATTTTAGAATTATACTGAACAAAAATATAAACTCAACATGTAAAGTGTTGGTCCCATGTTTCATGAGCTGAAATAAAAGATCCCAGGCATTTCCCATACGCGACAATAAAAGGCCACTCTAAAAAGATGCAGTTTTGTCACAAAACACAATGCCACAGATGTCTGAAGTTTTGAGGGAGCGTGCAATTGGCATGCTGACTGCAAGAATGTCCAACAGAGCTGTTGCCAGATAATTGAATGTTCATTTCTCTACCATAAGCCACCTCCAACGTTGTTTTAGAGAATTTGTCAGTACGTCCAACCAGCCTGACAACCGCAGTCCACGTGTAACCACGCCAGCCCAAGACCTCCACATCCGGCCTCTTCACCTGCAGGATCGTCTGAGATCAGCCACCCAGACAGCTGATGAAACTGAAGAGTATTGTTGTCTGTAATAAAGCCCCTTTGTGGGGAATTTTTTTTCCTGATTGGCTGGGCCTGGCTCCTCAGTGGGTGGACCTATCTCCTCTCAGGCCCACCCATGGCTGTGCCCCTGCCCAGTCATGTGAAATCCATAGATTAGGGCCTAATTAATTTATTTCAATTGACTGACTTCCTTATATGAACTGTAAATCAGTAAAATCGTTGAAATTGTTGCATGTTGCGTTTATATTGTTGTTCAGTATAGTTGCTTATTAGGGTATATATCAATGTGTGACTGATCCTGGGCTCATTCTCATTTTACATTTACATTTTAGTCATTTAGCAGACACTCTTATCCAGAGCAGTAGTGAGTGCATACATTTCAAACTTTAGTTCTCTCTGTACTGGTTGCGCAATATCAAATGCACCTATAAGCTATTTTGTGTGGTCAATCAAATTATCATGCTATATTTCTAAGATAGCTCCTGGGATTGTCTAAATACAACTAGGATGCATTGCACACTGCAATGGATATTCCAAACCTGAGCCCCAGCCTGCTCTGCTCTTGCTGATCAAAAACTTTTTTTGTGTGCTGCTTAACCAATGGGTGTGCTGTGTTGGCCTACACTGGCAGTTCAGAAAGAGAGTCAAAGGCTTCTTTCAATTTTTTTGTTGCTGATTAGGCCTAGCCCAAAAGATCTTGTGTGTGGACTAGCCGACAGCCTATGTTCTGTTCAGTTTGAGAAGGAGACCGCGAAGATGAGGAGGATCATGAGTCAACTTCAATAGCTTTCTACTACTATACTTTATTTGATTAAATACAGTATGTGTCACGCCCTGACCTTAGAGATCCTTATTATTCTCTATGTTTGGTTAGGTCAGGGTGTGACTCGGGTGGGAAAATGTTTTCTATTTCTTTGTGTTTTTTGCGATGGTCCGCAGCCCGGAGACTCCAGCGACGGTCGGCAGCCCAGAGACTCCAGCAACGGTCGGCAGTCCGGAGCCTTCAGCAACGGTCGGCAGTCCGGAGCCTCCAGCGACGGTCGGTAGTCCGGAGCCTCCAGCGACGGTCGGCAGTCCGGAGCCTTCAGCGAGGGTTCTCAGTCCGGAGCCTTCAGCGAGGGTTCTCAGTCCGGAGCCTTCAGCGAGGGTTCTCAGTCCAGAGCCTTCAGCGAGGGTTCCCAGTTCAGAGCCTTCAGCGAAGGTTTCCAGTCCAGAGCCTTCGGCGAGGGTTCCCAGTCCAGAGCCTTCAGCGAGGGTTCCCAGTCCAGAGCCTTCAGCGAGGGTTCCCAGTCCAGAGCCTTCAGCGAGGGTTCCCAGTCCAGAGCCTTCAGCGAGGGTTCCCAGTCCAGAGCCTTCAGCGAGGGTTCCCAGTCCAGAGCCTTCGGCGAGGGTTCCCAGTCCAGAGCCTTCAGCGAGGGTTCCCAGTTCAGAGCCTTCAGCGAAGGTTTCCAGTCCAGAGCCTTTAGCGAGGGTTCCCAGTCCTGAGCCTTCAGCGAGGGTTCCTAGTCCAGAGCCTTCGGCGAGGGTTCCCAGTCCAGAGCTTTCAGCGAGGGTTCCCAGTCCAGAGCCTTCGGCGAGGGTTCCCAGTCCAGAGCTTTCAGCGAGGGTTCCCAGTCCAGAGCCTTCAGCGAGGGTTCCCAGTCCAGAGCTTTCAGCGAGGGTTCCCAGTCCAGAGCCTTCGGCGAGGGTTCCCAGTCCAGAGCCTTCAGCGAGGGTTCCCAGTCCAGAGCCTTCAGCGAAGGTTCCCAGTCCAGAGCCTTCAGTGAGGGTTCCCAGTCCAGAGCCTTTAGCGAAGGTTTCCAGTCCAGAGCCTTCAGCGACGGTTCCCAGTCCTGAGCCTTCAGCAAGGGTTCCCAGTCCAGAGCCTTCAGCGAGGGTTCCCAGTCCAGAGCCTTCAGCGAGGGTTCCCAGTCCAGAGCCTCTGGCAACGATCTACGGTCCGGAGGTCGCGGCGACGATTCCTGCACCAGAGGCGTCACCGAAGTGGGGGGAGCCTCAAGCGGAACGGGGTCGGCATCCCGCACCTGCACCTCCACCGAGAGTAGATGCCCACCCGGACCCTCTCCTATAGGTTCAGGTTTGCGGTCGGAAATGGAGGTCAAATTTGAGTAGGCAGACTTAATTTCAACCATCGTTAATATAATTAGACTTAACAACAAGAGGCATTGTGTTGGAGCCTATTTCTTTAATTCAGAGGCTGAGCTACAACCTTTTATAGCCGACGAGACAAAAAATGTACTTTGCTTATTAATTGATTAAGTTATTCATTTTCTGTACAATAGAGGCCTCAGACAGGTTTTAGGGAAACACTTGTGACCTTCTCTCGTTGGGTTAAGGCACGGAAGAAGAGTAGCCAGCAGCTAAAGCTTACAGTGTTCTGCGTCGGTTGGTCTACTCTGTCATGGGGGGGAAAGGTCGGCATAACTTCTGAAAGTGCCATGTTCAGATTTCTAATGACCTCTCAGATTTGGGATTGGAGAAATATGATTTGATGAACACATAAGCCTATCCCTCTGTCTATTCTTAGCCTGTCATTTCAGCAATTTGTGTGGTATTAAAACATATTCCGCTAATATATAAAATGATGCAGAATTGCATGAGATGTTTATGAAAGGTTTTTTTCTCAGACCTGCAAATACAATGATACATTAATGTATTTACTATAAAGGAGTTCTTTCCACACCCACGATTAGGAAAGGTTTAGGTCGGGTTTAGGTTTAGGTTTAGGAGAGGCAGGTTGCCTAGTGGTTAGAGCGTTGGGCCAGTAACCGAAAGGTTGCTGGATCGAATTCCCGAGCTGACAAGGTAAAAATCTGTCATTCTGCCCCTGAACAAGGCAGTAAACCCACTGTTACCCAGGAGGCAGTCATTGTAAATAAGAATTTGTTCTTAACAGACGTATCTAGTTAAATAAAGGCACCAATATATTTTGCTGAAGTGAGGGGGAATTCATTTTCATTTCAGTCTGATTTTCTCCATGTAACCGTTATTATAAATAACGTTCACTCCCTAATTGTATTTTAATGTTTGATTTGTTACATTAATTAAAAAAAAACATGAAAACAATGCCTTTTAACTCCAGCAAGAAACTGATGACAGCTGAGAACTGCTAGCTAACTTTTTAGCACAAGAAGTCAACAACTTCGGGAGATCAAGCTAGCCAAATAGACCGCCGGAAATCGGCCAACTACTGTCTTAATATGCTTCTATTTTTTAATGTGAGTAATTGTCTAGATTGCAGTAAGAACTGCAATCTAGCCGAAAATTCACAGTACAAATGTTTAGGCATACTAAGTCAAAAGAAACGTGATACAGTGTGTAAATAATAACACATTAGTGCAGGAAATGAAGACATTTATGAAAATGCTTTAGGAAGTGAGATCTGCAATTGAACAAATATCTATGCAAATGTCAACCGTTGGTCGAGTGCCAGAGTTTGAGGCTACAAAAGAGTATTTTTTGATTCTTATGCAATTTTCTACAATTCGTTTTGTCCACTTATAATTTAGGGTTGAACCGGGATGTGGATATGAAGCTAGGGCTAGGGTTATGGTTAAAGTTAGCCCAGCTAGCACATTTGGTTCCTTGGAAGTTGTGGTAACGTACGTTTTTTTGTTTCCCATTTTGTTTCCCATCACTGCGTTCATCCACCTCTGGCCTGCTCGCCTCCCTACCACTGAGGAAGTACAGTTCCCGCTCAGCCCAGTCAAAACTGTTCGCTGCTCTGGCACCCCAATGGTGGAACAAACTCCCTCACGACGCCAGGACAGCGGAGTCAATCACCACCTTCCGGAGACACCTGAAACCCCACCTCTTCAAGGAATACCTAGGATAGGATAAAGCAATCCTTCTGCCCCCCCCCCCCCCCTTAAAAGATTTAGATGCACTATTGTAAAGTGGCTGTTCCACTGGATGTCATTAGGTGAATGCACCAATTTGTAAGTCGCTCTGGATAAGAGCGTCTGCTAAATGACTTAAATGTAAATGTAAAGTCATACGTTCTGAGAACTTTTATTATGTTTCCCTGAAAGTTTTCCTTGGAGTATTTATTAATGTTCTGAGAACGGAAATGATAAGATATTTGAAGATAATTAAATAACGTTCTGAGAACATGTTTCAGTAAGTCTTTTAATAATGTCTCTATCTTAGGCTAATTGTTCTGAACTCAAAGCACAGATAGGACACATGGAAATTAATTTGCTTTGGCATTATCCATGAAAAACATTTTTATTTATTGTGATACGGCATCAGTGAGATTCATACCTATGATCTTGTGTTCTCAATCCATGGTATTAGTCCACCAATATGGAGTTAGCAGGCACCATTTCAAAGGGAACAAGCACTCATTAAGGTCAGATGTGACCAATTAGTAGGCGCGGCCAACACACAAGAACAATCTTAACACAGAAGAACGTTCTCTGAACGTTCTGAGACATGACTTTAAATAAAACTATAAGGAAACCTGTAAGAAACGTGATGCTGAATTATTGAAATTCCCACAGAAAAACGTTCTTTCTTAACGTTCTCTGAACTATTTGAGAACATTCCTAATGTCAAACCAGTTGGAGAATGCTCCAATAAAATTACCCCAAATTAAATTAAATATAACCATGTTTGAACTTTTAGGAAACATTCGCTTAAAGTAATGAAATGCCAAGAAAATAACATTATTTTGTTAAGATCCTTAAATGTGCTGAGAATGTTCCAAAGCCAAGTAACTATCCTGCACCATTTCCAGAACGATGTGGGAAGGTTGTATATACAGTGCATTCGTAGTATTCAGACCCCTTGACTTTTTACACATTTTGTTAGTTACAGCCTCATTCTAAAATGGATTTAAAAAACAACATTTCCCTCATCAATCTACACACAATAACCATAATGACAAAGCAAAAACAGATTTTAGAAATGTTGTCAAATTTATTCAAAATAAAAAACTGAAATATCACATTTGCATAAGTATTCAGACCCTTTACTCAGTACTGTTGAAGCACCTTTGGCAGCGATTACAGCCTCGAGTCTTCTTGGGTATGACGCTACAAGCTTGGCACACCAGCATTTGAGGAGTTTCTCCCATTCTTCTCTGCAGATCCTCTCAAGCTCTGTGAGGTTGGATGGGGAGCGTTGCTGCACAGCTATTTTCAGGTCTCTCCAGAAATGTTAGATCAGGTTCAAGTCTGGGCTCTGGCTGGGCCACTCAAGTACATTCAGAGATTTGTCCCGAAGTCACTCCTGCGTTGTCTTGGCTGTGTGCTTAGGGTCGTTGTCCTGTTGGAAGGTGAACCTTTGCCCCAGTGTGAGGTCCTGAGCGCTCTGGAGCAGGTTTTCATCAAGGATCTCTCTGTTCTTTGCTCTGTTAATCTCTTCCTCTATCCTGACTAGTCTCCCAGTCCCTGCAGCTGAAAAACACCCCCTCAGCATGATGTTGCCACCACCATGGTTCACCGTAGGGATGGTAATGGCCAGGTGATGAGCAGTGCCTGGTTTCATCCAGATGTGATGCTTGGCATTCAGGCTGAAGAGTTCAATATTGGTTTCATCAGACCATAAAATATTGTTTCTCATGGTCTGAGAGTCCTTTAGGTGCCTTTTGGCAAACTCCAAGCGGACTGTCATGTGCATTTTACTGAGTGGTGGCTTCTGTCTGGCCATTCTGCCATAAAGGCCTGATTGGTGGAGTGCTGCAGAGATGTTTGTCCTTCTGGAAGGTTCTCCCATCGCTGCAGAGGAACTCTGGAGCTCTGTCAAAGTGACCTTTGGGTTCTTGATCACCTTCCTGACAAAGGCCCTTCTCCCCCGATTGCTCAGTTTGGCCGGGCGGCCAGCTCTAGGAAGAGTCTTGGTGGTTCCAAGCTTCTTCCATTTAAGAATGGAACTGTGTTTTTGGGGACCTTGAATGCTGCAGAAATGTTTTGGTACCCTTCCCCAGATCTGTACCTTGATTCAATCCTGTCTCTGAGCTCTACGGACAATTCCTTCGACATCATGGCTTGGTTTTTGCTCTGACATGCTCTGTCAACTGTGGAACCTAATATAGACAGGCGTGTGAATTTCCAAATCATGTCCAATCATTTGAATTTACCAGAGGTGGACTCCAATCAAGTTGTAGAAACATCTCAAGGATGATCAATGGAAACAGGATGCACCTGAGCTCAATTTCGAGTCTCATAGCAAAGGGTCTGAAAGCTTATGTAAATAAGGCATTTCTGTTTTTATTTGTAATAAATGTGCAAACATTTCTAAAAACCTGTTTTCGCTTTGTCATTTATGGGGTATTGTATGTAGATTAATTTAACCGACAGGATTTAAAAATATATATATTTTAGAATAAGACTAACATAACAACATGTAGAAAAGGGGAAGGGTCTGAATACTTTCCGAATGCACTGTATGCAAAATAACCATAGGACAACCACGCTCTCACCAAGCTCTAAGAAACATATGATTCTCAGAACATTATGAGCTAGCTGGGAGGGTTGAGGCTAGGGTTAGGGTTGAACCGGGATGTGGATGTGACTCTAGGGTTAGGGTTAGGGAGGTTGAGCAGGCTGTTGAATACTGAGATGGGAAAGCATTCACTTATAAGCATACACACATGTACACAAACACATGTCCGTAGACACCTGAGAGAAACAGGCACAAAACATACAGCAGCATCATCCCCATTTAAACTAATGGGGCACTTGTCTCCTCCACACACACATGTATGTACGGTATAGACACACAAAAACACACACAAACCATCCTGCCCCTTTGTTTGGAGTTTAGCCCATTCATCAGACTATTCCAAAGTGTGATTCCTACTATATTCCCCATCCAGGAAAACTACCCTCATTCAGTATCTGCACGGTGAAAAAGTACTATTATTACAAGTGATTATGGCTATTATTACAATAAGCATCACTGTAGTTCCACTATTAACCCTGCCAGCAATTAAACATGAGGCAATACTACATTAGTCAATTTATCTTCCCCAGCAGATTAGGTCAATGATGATGTTTTTGTTTCCACATACACACACACACACACACACACACACACACACACACACACACACACACACACACACACACACACACACACACACACACACACACACACACACACACACACACACACACACACACACACACACACACACACACACACACACACTACACTATGAGAAGTTTCTGTTGTACTCTCCAAGGCAGTAATGTGATTTGTAAAAAGTTGTAGGATAATGAGGTTAATATCAGCAGAGAATAACTCTAATCCTCCCTCATACTCTCTCTGTTTATACCTTAGAGGAAGTCTGATAACACATTTTAGGAGAAGAAACAGGCTAGGATTGGTTTATCTAAATCCATGTATATGTATCCTTTATCCCTATATGTCACACTTAATCCTTTCTCCCTTTATCTATCCTGTCTCGTATTTACTGTAATTTCCAGTTATCCACTTGTGATTGGTCAAGAGTAAGGAGTGTAGAGGAAAAACATGGGCTGGCGTGATTTATAGAAACCTATTACAGCATGAAATACCCCTCCAATACCACCCAGTCTGAGTCTGTGTGCGTGTGTGTGACCATGCAGTCGTCCATGGCAAAGACATGAATGTACCATCAAGGCCAAATGGCCTTTGCAAACGACCTTATGTTCCGTGTGGAGCAGCCAAAGACTGGCCAGGCTGAGGCCCTGTGACAGTGATGGATTCCTCCCTGTATTCAGGGAGACACAGGGATACACATCATTCCAACTCAGTCACGGCAACACACACACACATTAGCACAAACATGGGACATGCAAATGTATGCGTGTGCGTGTGTATGTGTATGTGTATGTGTATGTGTATGTGTATGTGTGTGTGTGTGTGTATGTGTGTGGGGGGGCTTGGATATAGATAGAGGCCCTAGTGACCCTATGAGTACACTTGATTTCAGCCCTATTACAGAGATTACTGTCAGAGAGACAGGGACACTGTCAACAGAAGGAATAGAGACGAAGGAAAGAGAGGTGGATGGTATGGAAGGAGAGAGGGAGGGAGGGGAAGGAAGGCTCAGGGGAGAGGGGGAGGTATAGTTGAATGGAGGGAAGGTGGGAGGAACTGAAAGGATATGAAGTGGGGGTTGTATAGAGGGAGGACAGCATGGAGGAAAAGGAAGAGGACGGATATTCCCACAGGGTTGTGACCAGGAACAGAGAAAGGGACTGATACACCACACAACCACATTCTCTCTGTCAGTGAGAAATCCAAAACCAGTCTAAATGGAATAAATGGTACAATATGATACAATATCAGTACTGACTGCATTTACAACTTGTTTAAGACCTATCATCAACTGATGTCAGCCGGTGTATGGGATAAGTGATGCCTTTAATCATCATTTTATCTCGGCAGGATTTTTATTTGAGAGAAACGGTGGTGTAGTTTATCCTGGTCAGTCAATCGACTGCTCTTCCCTCTGCTAGCCTCTAGCTGACTCGACAGTTAACCAGTCAACTTCTAGTGAATCTTTGTTTTCATTTCAACAATTTACTATCTGTGATGTGCTAGATGCTTTCCTTAAGATTTATGTTTAAAAAATCCACTGGAGCTGAAATGCTTGATCCAGTTTTGCTGCAGCTCTCTGCCACCCCGATTGGTGAATCATTAACCCACATTTTAACCTGATGATTATATCTGGTACAGTACTATCCTCAAGGTTTGGAAGATGGCCCATGTACTCTCTCTTCATAAAGGTGGTGACCCTTGTGACCTAAATAATTAATTGGCCTATTTCTAAACTTTCTTGCCTAGCTAAAATATTATAATCCTTGATTAATTATTAGCTAAGATTTTTCTTATCTTTGAAAGGTATTCTTAATGTAAAGCAGGCTGGTTTTAGACCAGGTCATAGCACTATCTCTGCTGCATCCCTCAATAATAAATGATGTGGTTAACTGTATAGATAAAAGGCAGCATTGTGCTGCCCTCTTAATTGACCTGTCAAAGTCTTTCAATACTGTTGATCACTCACTGCTAATTCAGAAGCTTTCCTCAATTGGCCTAGACCAGGCTGCATGTAATTGGTTTAAAAATGACTTGACAGATATAACTCAATGTATATCTACTGATGGTGTTGAATCAGGTTTCTTGGATATTATGAAAGGTGTCCCGCAGGGGTCTATTCTAGGTCCTGTACTTTTTACTGTTTCCATAAAAAATATTGACTTGTCTGTCAAAAATTGTAACCTGCACTTGTTTGCCGATGATACTGTTGTATATGCTATTGCCCCCACGGTTGACCAGGGGCTATCTTTAAAAATATATATATATTTAACTAGGCAAGTCAGTTAAGAACAAACTCTTATTTACAATGAAAGCCTACCTACCCTGCTGAACACTCCCCTAACCCGGATGACACTGAGCCAATTGTGAGCCGCCCTATGGGACTCCCAATCACAGCCAGCTGTGATTCTGCCCGGGATCAAACTAGGGTCTGTAGTGACACCTCTAGCACTGAGATGTAGTGCCATAGACCGCTGCGCCGCTCGGGAGCTATCTGAACTACAGTCTGCCTTCATTGTATGACAACAAAAACGTTATTGACCTGAAATGAGTACTGAATAAAACGAAGTATATGCCGTTCTCTGGAGTGCATAAAAATATGTCTGATGATTTAAGCTTATATGATGGTGTCCATATTGATCGTGTCCGTGCTTACAAATATCTGGGCATCTGGATAGAAGAAAAGCTGCCTTTTAAGAAGCATATTGATGAGTTAGTTAAGAAAATGAGAATAAAAATGGGCTTCTTCTATTGAAATAGGTCCTGCCTCTCGCAAAATAGTAGAAAACAGATTATTCAGTCGACATTCCTATCGGTCCTAAACTATGGTGACATCATCTATATGAACGCAGCTGCCACTTCATTAAAGCTGTTAGATGCAGTTTTATTACGGGTGACAATTTTAGTACTCATCTCTGCATTCTCTACCAGAAAGTTGGTTGGCTCTCTTTGATGTCACGTAGGTTGATACATTGCTATGTTTTCATTTATAAATCCCTTTTACGAAAAGTCCCACTGTACCTAACATCATTACTAAAATTTAGTCTCAGGGATGGCTAACTCTGGAAATTCCTTTGGTCTCTACTGAGTTAGGTAAATCAGCTTTAAGTTTTCTTGCACGTTATTTTTGGAACAATCTTCAAAATGTTGTTAAATGTGGTGTTCTGGTGCCTCTAGGACCGTTCAGAAAGCTGATTGAGGACCTTATTACTGATCAATGTGTTTGTTTTTTAGGACTGTTTTTCTTTCTGCTTGCGTTTAGTATTTATATTTTAAAGTGTGTATTTTCTGTAACTTATTTAATTCACGGTTCATCTGTAAAATAGATCTTGGTCTCAGTATGACTCCCTGATAAGATAAAGGTTAAATGAATTAAAAAGTATGGCTGTGTTGTTTGAATAGAATGTTGGCATATTGGCAGCTAATTTGAAACATTAATGGAATAATGCCTGTGAAACTGTCTGGCTAGCTAGCTAACAAACATACAGTGCAGATAAATTCTTCAAATTCATTATTTTATACACAATATCTTGTCACAGCACTGACAAACCATGATAGACCAACTCCCTGACCAAAATGGCTGACATTTATCCCATCATGAGAAGGTTCATGTCCATTCTAGTATTCCAACACCTAATTCTATGGCATTTCCCCTGTTGTTAGTAACTTAATGGATATGATGATTTACAGGTTTCTGCAGCAGCGCTGTCATCATGATGAAGCACTCAGACAAAGCGTAAGCGCTGCAGCTAACTACCCTGGCCTCCTCCTCTCCACCCCTTGCCAGTTCGGTTTGCTACTGAAACCAGGTAGGTATGGGTCCATTGTGGGTGTAATCCATAAGAGACAGAGCATTTCCCCTGTTGTTAGATGTCTAAATGGATGCAGTGGTTTACAGGTTTCTGCAGCAGCGCTATGTCATCATGATGAAGCACTATGACAAATCGTAAACGCTGCAGCTAACTACCCTGGCCTGTGACTGATGATAGCCAAACCACACACCCGCCTCCTATGACTGTGAGCTAAACAGAGACGCCACAAGTCATCACAGCACAGCACAAGGGCCAGATGAGACAGGAGAAGCTGGGTGAGGTCCTAAACTGAGGAGCTAGGGTTGTGTTAGAGCAAAGAAGGCCAGTAATTAGGTAGGTTTTCAGTAGAGGCCGGTGGAAAGGATTGTTACAGTGAGGTGAAGTGGCCGTACCCTGGGTAAGAAAGAGAGATCTATCCTGATGCAAGCAGGTGATAAAGAGAGGCAGGCTTGGTTATTTTTCACCAGGTGCTACGTTGTGGGACGCAGAGGTGCAGATTACAGCAGGAAATAAATGGGCATTATTAATGCTTTATCTGTTATCTCATTCACCTTAATAAATGCTATGGTATGTGTGAGAGAGTGTGTGAGTCACATAGGGAGGATATCAAGGCAGAACAATGAAAGGGTTTCAGGGAACTCCATACTCTCTTTCTCTCTCTCACACACGCACAGACACACGCACAGACAAAAAAACGTGCTATCTAGAACCTAAAACGGTTCTTCTCCCATAGGAGAACCCTTTGAAGAACCCTTTCCACAGAGGGCTCTACATGGAACCCAAATGGGTTCTACCTGGAACCAAAAAGGGTTCTCGTATGGGGACAGCTGAAAGACCCTTTTGGAACCATTTTTTCTAAGAGTGTACCCACAGCCTGGTCCAGGTTAGACAGATGAATTAGCCTGCATTGCTCAGTTGTTTCTCTGTTGAACTAAAGCCTCTGATGTAATGATATTAACTGAAAGCTGGTTAATATGTCTTATGAGGAGCAGATTTCAGACTAGCGCTACAGAACTGATTATGTAAACGCCCCTTTCAGATGTTTCCAGAAGCCCACGTAAAGTCTCTCCCTCTCTCACTCCTCTCTCTCCCTCTCTCTCGGCCTCTCTCCCCTCTCTCTCCCCCTCTCTATCCCTCTCTCTCCTCTCTCCGCCTCTCTCTCCCTCTCTCCCTCTTCTCTCTCTCTCCGCCTCTCTCTCCTCTCTCTCCGCCTCTCTCTCCCTCTCTCTCTCTCTCCTCTCTCCGCCTCTCTCTCCCTCTCCTCTCTCTCCGCCTCTCTCTCCCTCTCTCTCCCCAGACGTTTCACATTTGAGTTTTAACCCTAAACTCGCACACATTAATCAATTAGTCAACAAATCATCAAGCCTTTGAATAATTTAATTAGGTGTGCCAGTTTAGGGTTAAAACTAAACATGTGAAACGTCTGGGGGGGACCAGAGGAGAGGGTTGGGAAACCCTGCATTAGAACTTTGAACTGCACGAAACCCAAGGTGCACTCTATGACTCTAGTCTTCCCACATGTTTTGAACATTAAAAATACGCGCATGACTAATGTGTAACACAACTATGAAGGCTTTTGATGTGTGTTTGAATAAGGAGGATTTTGACCCCAGTCAATGTTACCACCAATCAACCCTGCAATGGCTCTAATATAATGCTTCTTCCTCAGTGGTCTAGTTCTATAACTCAATGTATCCCAGCTCTGACTCTAAGCATTTCCTGATGGGGCTGAGGAAACAAACATCTCATTAGAAGTCCACAGGCCAAACAAACAGATAAATCACTGTTAGGCCGTTCATGGGGTTCCCTCTGCACCGCACCCACAGGGACACACACGCACACATGCACACACGTACACGCATACACGTGGTTATGTGCGTCACAGTCCAGTGGTATCCCTGTAGACCTCAGCTCTGTGTTGTTACCGTAATTGACTTCTCTGTATCTGTGACAAGGAGCCTTACAACCATAAAACCACACAACTCAGCAATATGACTGTTGACACAAGACCCATTCCTCTTTCCTCCCACTGTCCCTCTTACTCTATTCATACATAGTGAGGGCCTACATCAGCCGCTAGTTTGGCCATCCACTGGTCTAAATGTGATTCTCTCTCTCTCTCCCCTTCTCGCTCTCTCTCACCTTCTTTCTCTCTCTCTCTCTCTTTCTCTTTCTCTTTCTCTTTCTCTTTCTCTCTCTCTCTCTCTCTCTCTCTCTCTCTCTCTCTCTCTCTCTCTCTCTCTCTCTCTCTCTCTCTCTCTCTCTCTCTCTCTCTCTCTCTCTCTCTCTCTCAATTCAATTCAAGGGCCATTATTGGCATGGGAAACATATGTTAACATTGCCAAAGCAAGTGAAGTAGATAATAAACAAAAGTTAAATAAACAATAAAAATGAACAGTAAACATTACACTCACAGAAGTTCCAAAGGAACAAAGACATTTCAAATGTCATATTATGTATATTTACAGTGTTGTAACAATGTGCAAATGGTTAAATAAACAAATAAACGTAAATATTGTGTTTGTTCTTCACTGGTTTCCCTTTTGTTGTGGCAACAGGTCACAAATCATGCTGCTGTGATGGCACACTGTGGAATTTCACCCATTAGATATGGGAGTTTATCAAAATTGGGTTTGTTTTCAAATTCTTTGTGGATTGTGTAATCTGAGGGAATTATGTCTCTCTAATATAGTCATACATTTGGCAGGAGGTTACGAAGTGCAGCTCAGTTTCCACCTCATGTTGTGGCCAGTGTGCACATAAGCCTGTCTTCTCTTGAGAGCCAGGTCTGCTGTCGTGGCCTTTCTCAATAGCAAGGCTATGCTCACTGAGTCTGTACATAGTCAAAGCTTTCATTAAGTTTGGGTCAGTCACAGTGATCAGGTAGTCTGCCACTGTGTACACTCTGTTTAGGGACAAAAAGCATTCTAGTTTGCTCAGTTTTTTTGTGAATTCTTTCCAATGTGTCAAGTAATTATCTTTCTGTTTTCTCATGATTTGGTTGGGTCTAATTGTGTTGCTGTCCTGGGGCTCTGTGGGGTCTGTTTGGACCAGCTAGCTTAGGGGACTATTCTCCAGGTTCATCTCTCTGTAGGTGATGGCTTTGTTATGGAAGGTTTGGGAATCGCTTCCTTGTAGGTGGTTGTAGAATTGAACGTCTCCTTTCTGGATTTTGATAATTAGTGGGTATCGGCCTAATTCTGCTCTGCATGCATTATTTGGTGTTTTACGTTGTACACGGAGGATATTTGGTATATTTGGTGTTTGTCCCATTTTGTGAATTCTTGGTTGGTGAGCGGACACCAGACCTCACAACCAGAACAGGCAATGGGTTCTATAACTGATTCAAATATTTTTTGCCAGATCCAAATTGATATGTCGAGTTTTATGTTCCTTTTAATGGCATGAAGGCCCTTCTTGCCTTGTCTCTCAGATCGTTCACAGCTGTGTGGAAGTTACCTGTGGTGCTGATGTTTAGGCCAGGGTATGTATATGTTTTTGTGTGCTCTAGAGCAACGGTGTCTAGATGGAATTTGTATTTTTGGAACATCTCTCTCTCTCTCTCTCTCTCTCTCTCTCTCTCTCTCTCTCTCTCTCTCTCTCTATCTCTCTCTCTCTATCTGTCACGCCCTGGCCTTATTATTCTTTGTTTTCTTTATTATTTTAGTTAGGTCAGGGTGTGACATGGGGAATGTTTATGTTTTGTTGGTTTTGGGTGTTTATTTGGTAAAGGGGTTATGGGGTGTAGTAGATGGTTTTGTGTTGAGTGTATATGTCTAGCGTTGTCTATGTTGGTTAGTTATCTAGGAGAGTCTATGGTTACCTGAATGAGTTCCCAATTAGAGACAGCTGATTTCGGTTGTCTCTGATTGGGAGCCTTATTTAGGGTAGCCATAGGCTCTCATTGGTTGTGGGTAATTGTCTATGGAAGAACGTTTGTAGCCAGTGTGTGTAAGTGCACAACGTTTGTAGCTTCACGGTCGTTTTGTTATTTTGTTGTTTTGTTAAAGTGTTTTGTGTCGTGTTCATCTTCGTGTTATAATAAAAGAAGATGGCTTATTTTCCAACTGCTGCATTTTGGTCCGTTAATCCGCCACACGATCGTGACAGAATTACCCACCATAGGACCAAGCGGCATGGAAGGCGGCAACAGGACCTACCTACACAGGATTTCTGGAGTTGGGAGGAGGAATTGGAAAGAGATGGACCTTGGGATCAACTTGGAGAATATCGCCTCTCTCGTGAAGAGCTGGAGGCAGCGAAAGCCGAGAGGAGGCGATATGAGGAGGCAGCACGGAGACAAGGCTGGAGACCCGTGAGTACAACCCAAACATTTCTTGGGGGGGGCCTTAAAGGGAGTGTGGCGAAGTCAGGTAGGAAACCTGCGCCTACTCCCTGTACTTACCGTGGAGAGCGGGAGTACGGGCAGACACCGTGTTACGCAGTAGAGCGCACGGTGTCTCCTGTACGCGTGCATAGCCCGGTTCGGTACATTTCAGCTCCACGTATCGGCCGGGCTAGACTGAGCGTTGAGCCGTATGTCATGAAGCCGGCCCAACGCATCTGGTCACCAGTGCGTCTCCTCGGGCCGGCGTACATGGCACCAGCCTTACGCATGGTGTCCCCGGTTCGCCTACATAGGCCGGTGCGGGTCATTCCACCTCCCCGCACTGGTCAGGCGACGGGGAGCATACAACCAGGTAAGGTTGGGCAGGCTCGGCGTTCAAGGGAGCCAGTACGCCTGCACGGTCCGGTATTTCCGGCGCCACCTCCCCGCCCCAATCCAGTACCACCAGTGCCTCCTCCACGCACTAGCTATATGGTGCGTGTCTCCAGCCCTTTACCACCAGTGTCTAAACCACGCACCAAGCCTCCTGTGTGTCCCCAGAGTCCTGTGCGTCCTGTTGCTGCTCCCCGCACTAGCCCTGAGATGCGTGTCCCCAGCCCGGTGCCACCAGTCCCGGCACCACGCACCAGGCCTACAGTGCGCCTCAGCCGGCAGGAGTCTGCCGTCTGCACAGCGTTGACTGAACTGCTCGTCTCCCCAGCGCCATCTGAGCCATCCGTCTCCCCAGCGCCATCTGAGCCATCCGTCTCCCCAGCGCCATCTGAGCCATCCGTCTGCAATGAGCCTGCAAAGCCGCCCGTCTGCCATGAGCCTGCAAAGCCGCCCGTCTGCCATGAGCCCACTGAGCCGTCCGCCAGACAGGAGCCGCTAGAGCCGCCAGCCAGACAGGAGCCGCTAGAGCCGTCCGTCAGACAGGATCTGCCAGAGCCGCCAACCAGACAGGATCTGCCAGAGCCGCCAACCAGACAGGATCTGCCAGAGCCGCCAACCAGACAGGAGCAGCCAGATCAGTCAGCCAGCCATGAGCAGCCAGATCCGTCAGCTAGCCATGAGCAGCCAGATCCGTCAGCTAGCCATGAGCAGCCAGATCCGTCAGCTAGCCATGAGCAGCCAGATCCGTCAGCTAGCCATGAGCAGCCAGATCCGTCAGCTAGCCATGAGCAGCCAGATCCGTCAGCTAGCCATGAGCAGCCAGATCCGTCAGCCAGCCATGAGCAGCCAGATCCGTCAGCCAGCCATGAGCAGCCAGATCCGTCAGCCAGCCATGAGCAGCCAGATCCGTCAGCCAGCCATGAGCAGCCAGATCCGTCAGCCAGCCATGAGCAGCCAGATCCGTCAGCCAGCCATGAGCAGCCAGATCAGTTAGCCAGCCATGAGCAGCCAGATCCGTTAGCCAGCCATGAGCAGCCAGATCTGTCAGCCAGCCATGGGCCGTCCCTCAGTCCGGAGCTGCAGTCCCTCAGTCCGGAGCTGCAGTCCCTCAGTCCGGAGCTGCAGTCCCTCAGTCCGGAGCTGCCATTCCTCAGTCCGGAGCTGCCATTCCTCAGTCCGGAGCTGCCCCTTACCCTGGAGCTGCCCCTTACCCTGGAGCTGCCCCTTACCCTGGAGCTGCCCCTTACCCTGGTGCTGCCCCTTACCCTGGTGCTGCCCCTTATCCTGGTACTGCCCCTTATCCTGGTACTGCCCCTGACCCTGGTACTGCCCCTTACCCTGGTACTGGTCCTTAGTCTGGAGCTGTCCCTTAGTCCGGAACTCCCCCTTAATGCAATGGGGTTAATGTGGAGGGGGGTCGTTTGGAGGAGGCCTAGGAGGTGGTTAGGTACTGTGGTGACGTGGGGACTACGACCAGAGCCGGAGCCGCCACCGTAGAGGGGAGCCCACCCAGACCCTCCCCTAGACTGTGTATGGTGCGCCCGGAGTTCGCGCCTCAAGGGGGGGGTTATGTCACGCCCTGGCCTTATTATTCTTTGTTTTCTTTATTATTTTAGTTAGGTCAGGGTGTGACATGGGGAATGTTTATGTTTTGTTGGTTTTGGGTGTTTATTTGGTAAAGGGGTTATGGGGTGTAGTAGATGGTTTTGTGTTGAGTGTATATGTCTAGCCTTGTCTATGTTGGTTAGTTATCTAGGAGAGTCTATGGTTACCTGAATGAGTTCCCAATTAGAGACAGCTGATTTCGGTTGTCTCTGATTGGGAGCCTTATTTAGGGTAGCCATAGGCTCTCATTGGTTGTGGGTAATTGTCTATGGAAGAACGTTTGTAGCCAGTGTGTGTAAGTGCACAACGTTTGTAGCTTCACGGTCGTTTTGTTGTTTTGTTAAAGTGTTTTGTGTCGTGTTCATCTTCGTGTTATAATAAAAGAAGATGGCTTATTTTCCAACTGCTGCATTTTGGTCCGTTAATCCGCCACACGATCGTGACTCTCTCTCTCTCTCTCGCGCTCTCGCGCTCTCTCTCTCTCTCGCGCTCTCTCTCTCTCTCGCGCTCTCTCTCTCTCGCTCTCTCTCTCGCGCTCTCTCTCTCTCTCGCGCTCTCTCTCTCTCTCGCGCTCTAGGGTCACTGTGTTCTTTCCGTAGTGATCTGCCCATTCTGGATTCTGTCTGGTAGTTCAGAGTAAACAGAGGTCTGGAGGCAACATGTATTCTCCATCAGCATGCTCTATCTCCAGATAGAGGGAGAGGGAGCGCGAGAGCGAGAGAAAATGAGAGAGAACTGAAAGGGAACCAGCTGTTTGCAGACCTGTGCCAGGATTACATTTCTATCTCCTGAATATACGGGAAGTTCAATAATCACACATCAGTAATGTCCAAATACCATTAGTATAGAATCATATGGAATGATAATGAATTTTACATGCAATTACGGTAGGGGCTTTCTTTATATAGGACATGTGTGAACAATATTCATTCTGCTATCAATGATCTCTTCATAAGGTTGTTGCAACCGCTGGCATGAATGTACTGTAAGCTAACACATCTTTGCACTGACGTCTCACACATACACACATAAACACATGAATGTACTGTAAGCTAACACATCTTTCCACTGACGTCTCACACATACACACATAAACACATGAATGTACTGTAAGCTAACACATCTTTGCACTGACGTCTCACACATACACACATAAACACATGAATGTACTGTAAGCTAACACATCTTTGCACTGACGTCTCACACATACACACATAAACACATGAATGTACTGTAAGCTAACACATCTTTGCACTGACGTCTCACACATACACACATAAACACATGAATGTACTGTAAGCTAACACATCTTTGCACTGACGTCTCACACATACACACATAAACACATGAATGTACTGTAAGCTAACACATCTTTGCACTGACGTCTCACACATACACACATAAACACACGCGTGCACGCACGCACGCACACACACACAAACAGACACACACACACACACACACGGTGGAACCTTAATTGGGAAGGATGGCTTATAGTAATGGCAGCAACAGAGTTAATGGAATTCTGTCAAACACATCAAATACATAATTTCCAAGTGATTGATACCATTCCATTCACTTCATTTCAGCCATTATTATGTGCTGTCCTCCCCTCGCCAGCCTCCTGTGACAGACTTGATGATGGTGGTCCGTTGCGTGTGAATTCCTTAGCTTCCATCTCTCCCTCGGTTCATAACAGTTATGGTTATGGGATAAGAGTTAATGTATACCACAGAACTCCCCACAGAAAACCTAGAGAGCCGTGAAAGAGACACACAGAGCCTGAGAATCATAGGGATCAGTGTAAACTGATGGTACCATAACGAGGAGGAGAGAGAGAGGAGTAAACACATAGCCTTAGACAAAACACAGACAAGAAACAGGTGAGCCAATCTAGATCTCTCTCAGAATACTTACACAGACGTGATAAATGCAAAACAGGAGCACATCTCAAGTTTCGCTCCCGACTGAAATTCAAGTCCTTACACAAGAATGGCTACGGCTACTCTGTAAACTTCTATCTTAGAACAAAGGGAACCGCACTACGATTAATTACACTCTAAACCAAGGGTGTGCAAACCTTTTGGCTCAAGGACCACACAATGATTTCGAAATTCAACAGAGGCCCGCACAGATTTTTTGGTAACCGATTTATTTGTCAAAATCAATTTGCGGACCAGAAAAAGGGCAGTTATTAGAAAATGTCAAGCAGATTGCTCAAGATTGACTTCAAAAATGGATGTCTATCCAAGTCCTGATGACGTCAGGAAATGCCTTCAAAACGGCCACTAGGTGCAACATAGAGCGCCATTAGCATCTAGTAGGCGTGGGTTTAGCTATTGCATTGTGGATAATGGTGTTTATGTGAGACATGACCAGCCTTTCAAAAACATTTAATGGCTATAGATGTGAGTGCTATTGGGTGATAGTCATTTAGGCAGGTTACCTTGGCATTTTTGGGGACTGGGCCTGTTTGAATAAGTTGGTATTACATCCGGGTCAGGGAGAGGTTGAACATGTCAGTGAAGACACTTGCCAGCTGGTCAGCGCATGCTCTGAATATGCGTCCTGGTATTCCGTCTTGCCCCACGTCCTTGATAATGTTTACATGCTTAAAAGTCTTACTCATATCAGTTACAGAGTCCGAGATCACACAGTCGTACGGAACATCTGGTGTTCTCATGCATGATTCAGTTTTGCTTGCCTCGAAGCGATCATAGAAGGCATTTAGTTCATCTGGTAGGCTTGTGTTGCTGGGCAGCTCACGGCTGGGTTTCCCATTGCAATCCATGATAGTTTGCAAGCCCTGCCACATCCATTGAGCATCAGAGTTGGCATTGTAGGATTCGATCAGACAGTGTGGTGAAGAAGGTTCAACAGCGCCTCTTCAACCTCAGGAGGCTGAAGAAATTTGGCTTGGCCCCTAAAACACTCACAAACTTTTATAGATGCACAATTGAGAGCATCCTGTCGGGCTGTATCACCGCCTAGTACGGCAACTGCACCACTCGCAACCACAGGGCTCTCCAGAGGGTGGTACGGTCTGCCCAACGCATCTGCCCGCCCTCCAGGACATCTACAGCACCCGATGACACAGGAAGGCCAAAAAGATCATGAAGGACATCAACCACCCAAGCCACTGCCTGTTCAACCCACTATCATCCAGAAGGCGCGGTCAGTACATGTGCATCAAAGCTGGGACCGAGAGACTGAAAAACAACTTCTATCTCAAGGCCAGCAGACTTTTAAATAGCCATCATTAGCCATCACCCTATATACATAGACATGAAATCACTGGCCACTTTAATAATGGAACACTAGTCACTTTAATAATGTTAACATACTGCTTTACTCATTTCATATGTATATACTGTATTCAATTCTACTGTATTTTAGTCAATGCCACACCTGGACATTGCTTGTTCTAATATTTATATATTTCTTAATTCCATTATTTTACTTTTAGATGTATGTGTATTGTTGTGAATTGTAAGATATTACTGCACTGTTGGAGTAATTTCACTACACCTGCAATAACATCTGCTAAATATATGTATGTGACCAATAAAATTGGATTTGATTTGATTTTGAATGCGCATTTTCTTGTTTGCTTATGGCCCTATACAGCTGATAGTGCCAGAATCATTTTGTGGTGGATAATCGACAGCTACGAAAAATATAGGTGAAAACTCTTGGTAAACAGTATGGTCTGCTGCTTATCATGAGGTATTCAAACTCAAACGAGCAAAAACCTGAAACTTCCTGAACATTAGAGATGGCGCTCCAGCTGTTGTTAAAGAGACACACCCCTCCTCCCTTCGTCTTAACTGAGTCTGCCGTCCAGTCTTGACAATGCATAGAAAAACCAGCGAGATGTATATCTATGTCCTCGTTCAGCCACGACTCTGAGAAACACAAGGATATTACAATTTTTCAGGTCTTGAACGGAGCTTGTCCAGTTTGTTCTCCAGTAACTGCACATTCGCCAATAGAACAGAGGGCAGTTTCAGTATATTTGCTCGCCAACGTAGTCTCGTCAGGATGCCGCCACATCTGCCTCTCTTTCGCCACCACTTCCTCTTTCCAGACCCAGGAATTAGGGCCTGGTCCGGAGTAAGCAGAATTTACAGAGCTGCCGACTCGCTTTAGACATTTTAGTCCAAATCCAGGTTACTGATAACTGCGCAGTGGTCTAAGGCACTGCATCTCAGTGCTTGAAGCATCACTAGACACCCTGGGCTGAATCACAACTGGCTGTGATTGGGCGGCACACAATTGGCCCAGCATTGTCTGGGTTTGGCTGTCATGATACATTAGAATTTGTTCTTAGCTGACTTGTCTAGTTCGCCCCCCCCCCCCACACACAGTCTCAGTGTTCTGTTGGTTGTCTCAGTTTAAACAGAGCATGTTGGCTGATGAATAGCATGTGATCAGACTCAGATAGGGATTCAGTCTGTCAAGTTAGATTGCTAAACCGTGGTGCTGTGACAGTTAAAAAGCCCTGAAATATGCCCACTGTAAATACAAGCTGGGCAAGAGTTTCCACCCAGGAATTATCTTGTGATAATCAGATTTGAACCGTAGTGTGTGGGCTGTCTTTTAGAGTATAGAGCCACATGGGGTAGTAGTCTGGCTAGAGGGTGATGAACAACGTTGAAGACAAGGCATTACTATGGAGATACTGTACGTCTTTGTGTCGCTACAGGCCACACAGGATCTCTGTATAACTTTAACAGCCCTAACATTGGAATTAAAAGGTTATGTAGCCATCCACTTGACAGAAAAATAGATGAATTACTTCGCCTAAACATGGCATTGGCTTTTTAACACTTGTTTCTGAGCAAATATATTACACTGTAGCGCACACACACAGACTGTATATGTGACCATGACACCACGTCATGGAGTTCTACTGTTAAAACTGCAACAGAGTCTACATTCTGGTGCAGTTTTGACAAATTTGAGGTTTCTAACTCTCTCTGCTTCCAGAATCAGTAGAATAAAATAAAGATTACAGACCTTTCTACTGAAAACCAAAGCCAACTTAGAGATTGAAATGATTCTGTTAAATACAATTCTCATTTCAAGCCTCTGACCGTAGTTTTCCTGGCTCCGATTAGAAGTGAACATAATTGATGTGAGTGGACCTTGCTGGCCGTTCAGAGTTTCCATGGAGGGCTGAAGAGCTAGCAGACCAT
>NC_074687.1:18200762-18210762 GCF_029448725.1 Salvelinus fontinalis
TATGTTTGTGTGTGTGTGTGTGTTTGTGTGTGTGTTTGTGTGTGTGTTCGTGTGTGTGAGCGGAGCGGAGCAGGAAGAAAGGCTGCCTACTTCCTCCCTCCGGAGCCCTTCTGTCTGACGAGGCTCCAGCTAAAGAAACAGGGCGTGACAGCTCTTAATCCTGACGGTGTGTGTGTGTGTGTGTGTGTGTGTGTGTGTGTGTGTGTGTGTGTGTGTGTGTGTGTGTGTGTGTGTGTGTGTGTGTGTGTGTGAGAGAGACAGAGAGAGAGTAACGGAGAATACCAGCACACACCTGTTGTTGCACTGTACGTGAATACATTCTATAAATAGGATATAGACGTATGGATCAAATATGGAGGATTTTCTTTTAAATAATAAATCTGTCTGGGATATGACCTCATGACTGAGTCTTTCCTCTGTCTTCTGCAACTACTTAAAATGGCCTCCCCCATGATGAATGGCCTGAGCAGCCTTGACTGCTGTCCAATGGGGAGCATTCCTGCGTAGTTACAGTGGTATTACAGTGTGGCTAGCTGTGGTATTGGTGTGGTGGAGGTTCCACTGGGGAGGACCGGAAAGGACTGGTCATGTCTGGACAACGTGGAAACAGAAAATGAGAGAGAGAGAGGTGGGGAGATGAGGTGTCAAAGGCAGCAACCACCAACAAATTACAGGAACCAAATTTGAATAGAAAACCGTGTTGGTGTTTTCTTACAACATGACAACTGAACACTTCTTGTAGATCTGATTGGATTTGGAATGTATAATTAGAACTGGAATGAATTTGGAGTTGGAATGCTTCTCTGTGGGCCTGACGTCTGCTGATGTCATCATCCAGTCAGCTCTACCGGTAAACCAACCCCACAGAGAGAGAAGAGAGGATGGTGACATCACTCCACCAGCAGACCCTCCACATCACTCCTCCTTTATTTAAAATCAATTATCAGGGTGAATGGGGGAGTGTGAAAGAGGGAAAGAGAGAGAGCAGTGTTTTCGATAGACAGAGAGACAGCTGTGTGTGTTCATTAGCGATCAGACGTCAGTGTAACTGTTACAGTCAACTCTCTCCAGTCCAGATAAACACCATTACATGTCCACTCAGTCCTAGCCAGATTACAACAGGCACTTGGTGATCTTTTGTTGTGATTTAGAGTAGGGTTACACCGTAATGACTAGGTTACTAGATCACAGCTCAACACCATGTATTATTGCAGTAATGGAACCAGGCAGAGATGGACTCAGAGCAGAACTGAGAAAGTAAAAACACAGCAGTATTGATGTGTCTCATTGTTACCACCAGTGGAGTAGAGGTATCATGGTGGAGCATTTGTGATGATCATTTCACTCCAGTCTGCAGCACATCGTTTGTTACGGAGACAGCTAAGGAGAGCAGGCACTAGGCCCTGTTGACACACACACTTTTCCCTGGATGCCAGGAGATCGACGAGTCTGTCAGAGAAAAGGCTCTGCGGAGGCCAGAGCCTGCATGTAGGCTGCAGGTATCATCCATCCTGCCACACTGTGTGCGCACACGTGAGTGTGTGTGACAGCTCTCTGTTTGCCGTTTGGCCTCATCAGTCAGTCTACAACCAGTCTGTCCCTGTTGTGGTCCGTCTGTCCTGCTCTCATTGACAGTCAATTGGGTGAAGGCTGCAAATACATTTGACTTTCCTCAGCATATCCTTATGAATATTATTCATGGGGAACGATATAAACTGTTGAGTAAACCGAGAGATACATAACTAACGGGGGTCTGACAACCTGGACTGAAAATTACTGAGGATAATAGCGGACTATATTGCCACTCCTATTTGCCATATCTTCAATTTAAGCTTACTAGAAAGTGTGTGCCCTCAGGCCTGGAGGGAAGCAAAAGTCATTCTGCTACCTAAGAATAGTAAAGCCTCCTTTACTGGCTCAAAGAGCCGACCAATCAGCTTGTTACAAACCCTTAGTAAAGTTTTGAAAAAAATTATGTTTGATCAGATACAATGCTATTTTACAGTAAACTAATTGACAACAGACTTTCGGCACGATTATAGGGAAGGACATTCAACAAGCACAGCACTTACAGAAATGACTGATGATTGGCTGAGAGAGATTGACGATAAAAAGATTGTGGAGGCTGTTCTGTTAGACTTCAGTGCAGCTTTTCACATTATCGATCATAGTCTGCTTTACACCCCCTGCTATATTGTGGATAAAGAGCTAGCGGTCTATCAGAACACAGAAGGTGTTCTTTAATGGAAGCTTCTCCAACATAATCCAGGTAGAATCAGGTAGAAACCCTTACTTTAAAAAAATCTATACTAATGACATGGCTTTGAGTAAAGTCAGTGTGTCTATGTAAGTGGATGACTCAACACTGTACACGTTAGCTATTACAAAGACTGAAACAACTGCAACATTTAACAAAGAGCTGCAGTTAGTTTCAGAATGGTTGGCAAGGACTACATTTGTCCTAAATCTAAAAAAAATACTAAAAGCATTGTATTTGGGACAAATCATTCACTAAACCTTAAACCTCAACAAAATGAATGATGTTGAAATTGAGGTGACTAAACTGCTCGGTGTAACCCTGGACTGTAAACGGTCATGGCAAAAACATTGAAACAACAGTAGCTATGATGGGGAGAAGTCTGTCCATAATAAAGCACTGCTCTGCCTTCTTAACAGCACTATCAACAAGGCAGGTCCTTTCCGCCCAAGTTTTGTCACACCTGGACTACCGTTCAGTCATGTGGTCAGGTGCCACAAAGAGGAACTTAGGAAAAATTGCAATTGGCTCAGAACAGGGCAGCACGGCTGGCCCTTGGATGTATGCAGAGAGCTAACATTAATAATATGCATGGAAATCTCTCCTGGCTTAAAGTGGAGGAGAGATTGACTTGATCACTACTTGTATTCACATGTTGAATGCACCGAGCTGTCTGTTTGAACTACTGGCACACAGCTTGGACACCCATGCATACCCCACAAGACATGTCACCAGAGGCCTCTTCACAGCCCCAAAGTCCATAACAGACTAGGGGAGGCGCACAGTACTACATAGAGCCATGACTACATGGAACCCTATTCCACATCAAGTAACTCATGCAAGCAGTAAAATTAGATTTTAAAAAAACTGATAAAAATGTACCTTATGGAACAGCAGGGACTGTGAAGAGACAAACACAGGCACAGACACATGCACAATAACATACACACTATACACACACGTACACAACTGTAAGTGCTGTTATTGTGAAGTGGAGACGTTTAGGAGACGCAAAGTGGTAGGCCACACAAACTCACAGAACAGCCCGCTGAGTACTGAAGCATGTAGCCTGTAAAAATCGTCTGTCCTTGGTTACAACACTCACTACCGAGTTCCAAACTGTCTCTGGAAGCAACGTCAGCACAAGAACTGTTCATCAGGAGATTCAAGAGGAATAATGGTCTGGGGCTGTTTTTCATGGTTCAGGATGGGCCCCTTAGTTCCAGTGAAGGGAAATCTTAATGCTACAGCATACAATTACGTTCTACACGATTCTGTGCCTCCAACTTTGTGGCAACAGTTTGAGGAAGGCCCTTTCCTGTTTCAGCATGACAATGCCCCCGTGCACAAAGCGAGGTACATACAGAAATTGTTTGTCGAGATCGTGTGGAAGAACTTGACTGGCCTGCACAGAGCCCTGACCTCAAACCCATCGAATACCTTTGGGATCAATTGGAACGCTGACTGCGAGCCAGGGCTAATCGCCCAACATCCGTGCCCGACCTCACTAATGCTCTTGTGGCTGAATGGAAGCAAGTCTCCGCAGCAATGTTCCAACATCTATTTGAAAGCCTTCCCAGAACACTGGATGCTGTTATAGCAGCAAAGGGGGGACCAACTCCATATTAATTCCCATGACTTTGGAATTAGATGTTCGACGACCAGGTGTCCACATACTTTTGGTCATGTAGTGTATGTTACTGTGTGTGTAGAAATGCACCTTTGTGAAACTGTTTCTATGTGACGTGTATATGGATGACATCCTCCCAGCATGTAGCAGCATCCTTGGTCAAGTACACAAGACAGAGCCAATGTCTTTCCAAGCTGGTGTCACGCCCCGCACTGCAGCTGCACACAGCTGGAGACTTTTTACTGTGACAGCTAGGGAGAGAGGGAAGACACGAGAAAAGGGTTGAGTTCATGTCATGAAGTAAAGGGGGTTGAAGGGATCCATGGTAGAAGGGTTGGAGGAGAAGGGAAGATAGGGTTTGCTCCACAGGGTAGAGGGGATAGGGTCCAAGGTTGGGAGGAGGGGGTATGGCAGGGGGTTGGGTGTAGGGGGAAGAAATTATGGTGGAAGGGTTAGTAAGAGATTGAGAAGAGAGGGTTTGGGGTTTACAATTCAAAATATGATACAGACATTACAGTGTTGTACTCAGCACAGACATTTACAAAGCAGAAACATGCTTTCTTTGCTCCTGAGTGGCGCAGCGGTCTAAGGCACTGCATCTCAGTGCTAGAGGCGTCACTACATGCCCTGGTTTAATCCCAGGCTGTATCACAACCACCTGTGATTAGGACTCCCATAGGGCAGAGCACAATTGGCTCTGGTTTATGGGAGGGTTTGGCCGAGGTAGGCTGTCATTGTAAAATAACTGACTTGCCTAGTTAAATAAAGGTTAAATAAATAGTTTTTAAAAAATGATCCTCATCCCTGTTCCCCAAGTGGAGAAATGCTTTCTGGGCCTGCTGCTGCCAGGTGAGCAGAGTTAGACAGCGGGTGATAAATGGGCCCTGTTAACCTCCCTGCCTGGCTGTGTTAGCTTAACACTGTGTTCTACTGGCCTCTCACTTTTACAACGGGACTGTTGCAGACACCTCCTGTCCTGTTCTCCTGCCTACTTTTAGTCTCTTTCGCTCACCCTTAGTCTTTCTCCGTCTATCTCTTTCCCTCTCACCACCTGTCTGTCTCCTGTCCTCCTGCAGCTGCTAGTTCATCTCTCTCTCCAGTCTTCTCCCTTGCTCCTCCCCTCCATCTTTCCCCGGTCACTTCTTGTTCCCAGGAGCTCAGGGGTTTTAGATCACAGTAAAGGACAAATTGGAACAACAATGTGTAACATAATGTGTTCATCGTTCCCTGACTAGGGGGCAATGTCCAGCTCACCCCCTTTCCTCTCCTTTATCCCTTTCCCCTCGCTCCTCTTCTCCATCTCTCCCTTGCTCCTCACATCTGGAGAGTGTCAGGCTTCCAGGGGAGAGCAGAGAGACCATCAGTCTCCATCACACACACACACACACACACACACACACACACACACACACACACACACACACACACACACACACACACACACACACACACACACATCAGTCGGCCCCCAGACATCCCCCCAGACGCTGCCGCGCTCTGGAACCCTGTAAGATCAGCTGCATTAAAATCACACAATAAATCTACCTGCTAACTACGTCGGGCCTGCTCTACTGTATATGAAAGACCTTATTGGAAGTGGCCCTGAACATGGATTCTGATTCAGAGCAGAAGAACAGGGATTGACAACAGAAGCTCTGTGGGGAGTAGAGAGGAGAGCTGGAGACCAGATGTCTGGTAGAGACAGGAGAGGGCTTGTTATGTTGTCCCAAAGCTGTAAAATACCAGAAAGAATCATAGGGGCAAGTTTATCTGCATTAATTTTTTCAAAAATATTTTAAGAATGTTTATTATAAAAATATAAATGTTTCCACTACAAATCATTTAACATTAGTAGACAAGGCCTTTTACATTTGCACAAGCACACACACACACACATTTACACACACACACGCACGCACACCAACACACACACACGCTTGCATGCACACACGTACACACGCACACACGTTCATCTAAAGAAAGCTAAAAGAGTAAGGAGGGGGTGGTTAACAGTATTGCTCTTCCAAATGTTCATGATTATAAAGAAAACAGAAAACTTTGACGACGCTGTCACAGAACCATGTTATAACCTACTGTCTGCTACAAACAAAACACTACACTTATGCACTGTATATGTTAACAAATAAATAATAGCTTATTATAATTGCTTTTTTAATGTAAAAAACAAATATAATACAAAATAACATCAAATATAATACAAATAATTTTTGCCTTTTTAAAATGTTGCACAGATATTTTTGTTCATTCTTTTATACATAGAAACATTTGTACAAAGGGATGGCTATGGAAGGGAACTGTACTGCTAGTAGCTATAGTTACATGGTTGTTTACATATGTACATGCTAATAGAACACGCAACAGCAGCTAAGGGCAACAGGCGGGCAGGGGGCAGACGGGGGTGCTATCACGCATCCACACGCACCATTGTTCAGATCAGAGAGAATCATTGTCTGCTCCAGAGATGTATTACACTCACACACTCGTTGTTTCCAGAGAGTTGTGAGATCTCCACCGCTGCTGGAAGAAGGCATTAGAAGAGCTCGGGGATAGTGTCATCTATCTAGCTTACAGAGCAGAATATGCTCTGTAGTAGTCGGTTGCAAGCTATTCTCTCTCTGTCGCTCTCTCTCTGTCTTTCTCTGTCTCTCTCTCTCTGTCTGTCTTTCTCTGTCGGTCTCTCTCTGTCTGTCTCTCTCTGTCTGTATTTCCTTCTCTATTCCTCTCTCCCTCCACATCTCTCTCTACTTCTACCTCTCTCTCGATCTCTCCTTTTCTCTCTATCCTGCTTTAGTTTGAATGAATAACAGATACTGAGATTTCACACTAGGGGTTGGAATAAGGAAGCTTGGAGTGATGTATCATCACCTACTGTATAATAAGCAGACTTTTGGCAGTTAATTACAGTTCTGTATGTGGTCTGATATGTCCTGTGAACCATCAGAGCAAACTGTGTGAGACTCATTGGTTCTGGTTGATAAAACTGATAACTGATTGTTGTGATTATTGCTTTGTGTTTGACATCAACTGTTTTCAGACTGTAGGCTATAGCTAGGGGATACATGGCTTATTGTAGTCTGGGTGCCCATCCAATGGTTTGGCTTCTTACTGAAGCTGACTTTCTCTTGAGTAACACAGGAGCACACACTCACAGACACACAGACACACAGAGTGGTATCAGTCCTTCTCTGTGAGAGAGTGGGGTCTTCAGTGGTGGGAGGCCAGCGTCTCAGAGTTCATGAATGAATCTCCAGGTCTGATTCTGTCTGCTCCAGGTTGATGTGAGTGGATTGCTGCTGCTGACTGCATTATTCTACTCAAGGCATTTAATGTCCCCCTCTCCAGAGTTAAAGAGTTGTCAGTCAAATCCACAGGATCACGATTGGATCAGTTCTCAACGAGCCCCTTACCACTATAGGTCACACAAAGGGCCCTGCTGTCCCACATTATCCAATCCCAGCACCAGCCCTTTATCGCCATGCCCCCAAGATCCAAGGCCAGGTTCTCTCCTCTCCTGTTCTCAGTAAGGCATCTCAGCATTGGTGAGGAGCGTCGATCTCCAGGGCAGTCGCCCTCCGCTGCACCACTTTTCTAACGTCTACTTCCTCCTTTAGTTTGGGACTTCCTTCCTGTATGTTAGAGAGATCAGAGGGCTGTTCTAATCCAATGAGCCCCTCCTCTCCCCATCACTACCCCTCACAAGGGGAAGCCTCCCTTGTGGAAGGAACGTCATTGAAACGTTCACAGAGGTCTCACTGGAGTGAAGGGAGGAACTGAAGGGGAGACGCTTTAAATCAGAATGGAACGGGGCCCAGAGGGGCTTCATTCAGAATGGAACGGGGCCCAGAGGGGCTTCATTCAGAATGGAACGGGGCCCAGAGGGGCTTCATTCAGAATGGAACGGGGGCCAGAGGGCAGCCAGTCAGCCAATCTGTGGATCTCTAGTGGCTTGGTTGGGTTAGACTGGGACAGGGCCATTCTTACTGTGGATCTCTAGTGCTTTGATGCTGCTCACAATGTTCTTCTGAGGGCCGACGATAGTCACACCAACCTTCTTTAGGTCCCTGTAGAAAGAGAGAGGAGGGGGAGAGAGAAAGAGAACAAGCAAGAAAGAGAGAGTAAGTGCTTCAGTGTAAGACAGTGACATTAATGGCATGCCGTCAGTGATGCCCACCCCCCCCCCCCCTTCCGCTGGCCTGTCAATCACACAGGACCACATTTCCCAGAAGGCCGATGGGCTGCCAGAGACTCTAGTCAGCTGCTGGCAGAGTGTCCTTGAGCAGTTTTTGGTATATTGCTTAGTCTGAAGTGGTGTGTGTGTGTGTGTGTGTGTGTGTGTGTGTGTGTGTGTGTGTGTGTGTGTGTGTGTGTGTGTGTGTGTGTGTGTGTGTGTGTGTGTGTGTCTTTGGAAGGGAGCAGCACTGGTACAAATAGATGGATAATAAATGCAGAAGAAATCAAATGGTTAAGGCATGCTTTGTCACAACATCGGTACACAGTATGGGTTAAACACATCATTTTATAAAGACACAACTTAAAAGAGTGTGTTATGTTTCATCTAGTGGACTGTATGTAGCAGCATGGTGATATTAGGTCCAGCAGTGGACAAGACATCTTCATCTCTGCTTCTGTAGGTGACTGTTGTTATAGAAGCATATTAATGAAGCAGATCGGAGTTAGAAACAGCACAGCTCAAACCCACTCAGTTAACATAATGTAGCTTTGGTTTCACATTGAGCTTCAGTTTTAGTGCAACAGGCTTCTCTGCTAGTCTGTAGGGTGCATATGAAACAATACATGAAAAGTCCTTATAAAGTTATTTGAATGCAAGCAGGGGGTTCTAGTTGGGAGGGCAGCCAGACAGTGTACTGCAGTCCACCCACCATCCGTTGTCTCTGGAGTTTGAAGGGAGGGGGAGGGGGGGTTAGAGGGTGGTGATCCCCATTGAAGGCTCCCACTCTGGGCAGGTGGCTGCTGTGACGTGGTGCTGGACCTCCGTCAGACAGATTCTACAGTACAGACAGGCAGGACGCAGGGCCAGGGAATGTGAATATAAGTTCACACAGCCATACTGGCAACAGTCTCTCAAAAAGGAGTATGGGTACACAGCGTTAACACCATGAACAACATGTTACAAATCAAAACAGAAATAAAGTAAATAAACTGCATAAAACATGAACACATAAAGTATGACATAAATTTAAAAAAACTGTCTCAGCAGTGAATGACTCATACAATAAAATGGATCAAAACAAATGACTGCGTTTTGTCCCTTCCATTTTGAAGTGTTTTAAAGTGGAGCTTATCATCTATCAGGTTTAAGTAGACCAGGGCCCAAACTCCTGACCGCTATATTCCACATGACCAATGACAACCATAATGGATATGTTGGAAGTGTTTACAGTGAGCAGCTTCCTGTTAGTCAGACAGAAAGGACTGTCTCATCTAGAACTCTGAAGAGGCTCTTCACTATGAGAGCACACAGAGGCTTCATTCCTGCTGCTGTGTGTCAATAGAAGTGATGTGTCCCATGTGTCTGATGCCTCAGACTGGACCACCCAGCCTCAGAACTACCAGAACCTCAATTTTAAACCCACATCTTTGTCAATTGATCAGTAGCTACACTCGACTAACCTGTACCCCCGCACATTGACTCGTTATTGTTATTTTATTATTTTTTACTTTAGTTTATTTGGTAAATATTTTTGTAACTCTTCTTGAACTGCACTGTTAGTTAAGGGCTTGTAAGTAAGCATTTCACGGTAAGGTCGACACTTGTTGTATTCAGCGCATGTGACAAATAAAGTTTGATTTGATTTGATCTTAGAAAAAAAGGTGTTTTCTAGAACCTAAAGGGGTTTTCCGGCTGTCCCCATAGGGTAACCCTTTGAAGATCCATTTTTGATTCCAGGTAGAACCCTTTTGGTTCCAGGTAGAACCCTTTTCGGTTCGATGTAGAACCCCATCAACAGAGGAGGACAGCCAAAGAACCCTTTTGGAACCCTTTTTTCTAAGAGTGTATATAAGCATGATGTGTCAGTGGATTGAGGAGCGGTATGAGGGTTTGATTAGTCTGGCAGACAAACAGAGGTCAG
>NC_074687.1:18215762-18295762 GCF_029448725.1 Salvelinus fontinalis
ACCACGCACACAGCATGTACGAACGCACACACACACACACATGTAGGCAACCACGCACACAGCATGTACGAACGCACACACACAAACACATGTAGGCAACCACGCACACAGCATGTACGAACGCACACACACACACACATGTAGGCAACCACGCACACAGCATGTACGAACGCACACACACACACACATGTAGGCAACCACGCACACAGCATGTACGAACGCACACACACACACACATGTAGGCAACCACGCACACAGCATGTACGAACGCACACACACACACACATGTAGGCAACCACGCACACAGCATGTACGAACGCACACACACACACACATGTAGGCAACCACGCACACAGCATGTACGAACGCACACACACACACATGTAGGCAACCACGCACACAGCATGTACGAACGCACACACACACACACATGTAGGCAACCACGCACACAGCATGTACGAACGCACACACACACACACATGTAGGCAACCACGCACACACACACACACACACATGTAGGCAACCACGCACACAGCATGTACGAACGCACACACACACACACATGTAGGCAACCACGCACACAGCATGTACGAACGCACACACACACACACATGTAGGCAACCACGCACACAGCATGTACGAACGCACACACACACACATGTAGGCAACCACGCACACAGCATGTACGAACGCACACACACACACATGTAGGCAACCACGCACACAGCATGTACGAACGCACACACACACACACATGTAGGCAACCACGCACACAGCATGTACGAACGCACACACACACACACATGTAGGCAACCACGCACACAGCATGTACGAACGCACACACACACACACATGTAGGCAACCACGCACACAGCATGTACGAACGCACACACACACACACATGTAGGCAACCACGCACACAGCATGTACGAACGCACACACACACCACACATGTAGGCAACCACGCACACAGCATGTACGAACGCACACACACACACACATGTAGGCAACCACGCACACAGCATGTACGAACGCACACACACACACATGTAGGCAACCACGCACACAGCATGTACGAACGCACACACACACACACATGTAGGCAACCACGCACACAGCATGTACGAACGCACACACACACACACATGTAGGCAACCACGCACACAGCATGTACGAACGCACACACACACACACATGTAGGCAACCACGCACACAGCATGTACGAACGCACACACACACACACATGTAGGCAACCACGCACACAGCATGTACGAACGCACACACACACACACATGTAGGCAACCACGCACACAGCATGTACGAACGCACACACACACACATGTAGGCAACCACGCACACAGCATGTACGAACGCACACACACACACACATGTAGGCAACCACGCACACAGCATGTACGAACGCACACACACACACACATGTAGGCAACCACGCACACAGCATGTACGAACGCACACACACACACACATGTAGGCAACCACGCACACAGCATGTACGAACGCACACACACACACATGTAGGCAACCACGCACACAGCATGTACGAACGCACACACACACACACATGTAGGCAACCACGCACACAGCATGTACGAACGCACACACACACACACATGTACGAACGCACACACACACACACATGTAGGCAACCACGCACACAGCATGTACGAACGCACACACACACACATGTAGGCAACCACGCACACAGCATGTACGAACGCACACACACACACATGTAGGCAACCACGCACACAGCATGTACGAACGCACACACACACACACATGTAGGCAACCACGCACACAGCATGTACGAACGCACACACACACACACATGTAGGCAACCACGCACACAGCATGTACGAACGCACACACACACACATGTAGGCAACCACGCACACAGCATGTACGAACGCACACACACACACATGTAGGCAACCACGCACACAGCATGTACGAACGCACACACACACACACATGTAGGCAACCACGCACACAGCATGTACGAACGCACACACACACACACATGTAGGCAACCACGCACACAGCATGTACGAACGCACACACACACACACATGTAGGCAACCACGCACACAGCATGTACGAACGCACACACACACACACATGTAGGCAACCACGCACACAGCATGTACGAACGCACACACACACACACATGTAGGCAACCACGCACACAGCATGTACGAACGCACACACACACACACATGTAGGCAACCACGCACACAGCATGTACGAACGCACACACACACACACATGTAGGCAACCACGCACACAGCATGTACGAACGCACACACACACACATGTAGGCAACCACGCACACAGCATGTACGAACGCACACACACACACATGTAGGCAACCACGCACACAGCATGTACGAACGCACACACACACACACATGTAGGCAACCACGCACACAGCATGTACGAACGCACACACACACACACATGTAGGCAACCACGCACACACACACACACACACACATGTAGGCAACCACGCACACAGCATGTACGAACGCACACACACACACACATGTAGGCAACCACGCACACAGCATGTACGAACGCACACACACACACACATGTAGGCAACCACGCACACAGCATGTACGAACGCACACACACACACATGTAGGCAACCACGCACACAGCATGTACGAACGCACACACACACACATGTAGGCAACCACGCACACAGCATGTACGAACGCACACACACACACACATGTAGGCAACCACGCACACAGCATGTACGAACGCACACACACACACACATGTAGGCAACCACGCACACAGCATGTACGAACGCACACACACACACATGTAGGCAACCACGCACACAGCATGTACGAACGCACACACACACACATGTAGGCAACCACGCACACAGCATGTACGAACGCACACACACACACACATGTAGGCAACCACGCACACAGCATTTTACGAACGCACACACACACACACATGTAGGCAACCACGCACACAGCATGTACGAACGCACACACACACACACATGTAGGCAACCACGCACACAGCATGTACGAACGCACACACACACACACACATGTAGGCAACCACGCACACAGCATGTACGAACGCACACACACACACACATGTAGGCAACCACGCACACAGCATGTACGAACGCACACACACACACACATGTAGGCAACCACGCACACAGCATGTACGAACGCACACACACACACACATGTAGGCAACCACGCACACAGCATGTACGAACGCACACACACACACACATGTAGGCAACCACGCACACAGCATGTACGAACGCACACACACACACACATGTAGGCAACCACGCACACAGCATGTACGAACGCACACACACACACACATGTAGGCAACCACGCACACAGCATGTACGAACGCACACACACACACACATGTAGGCAACCACGCACACAGCATGTACGAACGCACACACACACACACATGTAGGCAACCACGCACACAGCATGTACGAACGCACACACACACACACATGTAGGCAACCACGCACACAGCATGTACGAACGCACACACACACACACATGTAGGCAACCACGCACACAGCATGTACGAACGCACACACACACACACATGTAGGCAACCACGCACACAGCATGTACGAACGCACACACACACACACATGTAGGCAACCACGCACACAGCATGTACGAACGCACACACACACACACATGTAGGCAACCACGCACACAGCATGTACGAACGCACACACACACACACATGTAGGCAACCACGCACACAGCATGTACGAACGCACACACACACACACATGTAGGCAACCACGCACACAGCATGTACGAACGCACACACACACACACATGTAGGCAACCACGCACACAGCATGTACGAACGCACACACACACACATGTAGGCAACCACGCACACAGCATGTACGAACGCACACACACACACACATGTAGGCAACCACGCACACAGCATGTACGAACGCACACACACACACACATGTAGGCAACCACGCACACAGCATGTACGAACGCACACACACACACACATGTAGGCAACCACGCACACAGCATGTACGAACGCACACACACACACATGTAGGCAACCACGCACACAGCATGTACGAACGCACACACACACACACATGTAGGCAACCACGCACACAGCATGTACGAACGCACACACACACACACATGTACGAACGCACACACACACACACATGTAGGCAACCACGCACACAGCATGTACGAACGCACACACACACACATGTAGGCAACCACGCACACAGCATGTACGAACGCACACACACACACATGTAGGCAACCACGCACACAGCATGTACGAACGCACACACACACACACATGTAGGCAACCACGCACACAGCATGTACGAACGCACACACACACACACATGTAGGCAACCACGCACACAGCATGTACGAACGCACACACACACACATGTAGGCAACCACGCACACAGCATGTACGAACGCACACACACACACATGTAGGCAACCACGCACACAGCATGTACGAACGCACACACACACACACATGTAGGCAACCACGCACACAGCATGTACGAACGCACACACACACACACATGTAGGCAACCACGCACACAGCATGTACGAACGCACACACACACACACATGTAGGCAACCACGCACACAGCATGTACGAACGCACACACACACACACATGTAGGCAACCACGCACACAGCATGTACGAACGCACACACACACACACATGTAGGCAACCACGCACACAGCATGTACGAACGCACACACACACACACATGTAGGCAACCACGCACACAGCATGTACGAACGCACACACACACACACATGTAGGCAACCACGCACACAGCATGTACGAACGCACACACACACACACATGTAGGCAACCACGCACACAGCATGTACGAACGCACACACACACACACATGTAGGCAACCACGCACACAGCATGTACGAACGCACACACACACACACATGTAGGCAACCACGCACACAGCATGTACGAACGCACACACACACACACATGTAGGCAACCACGCACACAGCATGTACGAACGCACACACATACACACACACACACGCACCACAGGTCTCCTCATCAGGAAATACCTGTGGAGAGAAGGGACTACCCACCAACCCGTTCCGTTGCTGTGCGTTATGGACAAGCTCTCCCAAGTGAAAGGAAAGCCACACACACAATGTAATGTTAACTTTATCATACAGACTAGTCTGATGATTTTCCAATATGACTGTTTGCACTGTTTCTAGGGAATTAAGTCAATATAACTCCAAACATATATGTTGGACGGGCTTTAAGTAAAATGAAAACCACACAGTGTAGATTCTATATTTATGTTTTAGATGTGAAATCTCTTAACAATATGATTGTATAACAAAACAAGCATAAATGTTCATATAATTAAATTAATATTTTATCTTAAAAATACTAGAATTCTCAATAGTGCAACCTTGATCAGATTATACACTGAATAAAATAATTAAATCAAATCACAATTCATGCTGTTCCATTGACAATAATTTATAGTACGAATAGCATTTCATGGCTGGAGGCACTGTTCTGAAGAGATTTGAGTGACAGGAGAGGGAAGGAGAAAGGAGAGAGGAGAGGAAAGAAAGAGTAGATGATAGAGTGATGTACAGATGTAATATCTTAATTTGATCACTCTGTTGTTGCAGCAAATTTTTCTGCACGGCAGAAAATGCAAATCGTAGTGTATTCAAGGTTTAAAAAGGCTTCTAACATTTGGATAATTTCCACTTTAAAATGCCAAACTTGATTTGCCATAATGAAAAATGTATCAACCCAGACAAAAATGTCCATGAATGACATACACATAATATTTATAATTTCCTGTTGCTGCAGGATTATTTTCCTGCTGAGAGAAACTGGTCAAATTAAGATCTGTAGATGAAGAGTCAGGCAGAGAGGACTGTCTGTGAGTCTGTCCATAACCCTGACCATGTTCACTCTGGCCAGCCGGCCGGCCAGATAGACAGACATAAGTCTGTTAAACCAAAACCAGACCAGGAGACACTCCCCACATCTCCTGAGCCAATAACCTTATGTTGTTTTGTATTTTGTTTAGTGAACACCAGGCACAGCAGCTGTTGCTATACAGCTGTTGCTATAGTCATATCCGATCAACATCCAAATCAACAAGTTCACCTCCCTATGAGGCAGGGTCAGGGCAGGTCAGACCAACTCAGGCCTCATCAACAACAACCCTGACTCATACTCAACAATGATGGGTGTTGTGTCAGAGCCATTCAGAATGTTATTTTTTTTTTACTAGGCAAGTGAGTTAAGAACAAATTCTTATTTACAATGACGGCCTACCCCGGCCCAACCCAGATGACGCTGGGCCAATTGTGCGCCTCCCAATGGGACTCTCAATCACGGCCGGATGTGGTGCAGCCTGGATTCAAACCAGCGACTGTAGTGACTCCTCTTGCAATGAGCTGCAGTGCCATAGACCACTGCGTCACTCGGGAGTGTGTATGCGTGTTTATGTGTGCGTGTACATGTGTGTGTCAAATCAGCCAGTGAGTCAGAAAACAAATGACTGGGACCATATCACCTGATCACACACACAGGCAAACACAGCCTAGGGAATACAAGCCAACACAGGACAGGAAACCAGCTTGGTATTCCCATAGAGACATATATTTATAGTAGTGTAAACGAACCATAATAGCAGGAAGTCAAGTCCACACTGAGGCTGAGTGTATTATATATAATGACACATCTACATCACAGCACGTGAATTTGCGGTGTGGGTCGTGGGGAGGTGTGTGTGTTGACTCTGTGACAGTGTGTGATGGGACAGGTAAGGCTACTAGACGGTTCTAGAACATCTTTTTGCCATGACTCATTTCAGTAGGCTAACTTAAGGAAGTAAACAAAGCAGTAAGAGAGACAGTCTGTCTGGAACATAGTGACCCAACTAAGCAGCCAACCAGACAGACAGCTCACCATGGGGACAGCAAGAGCTAGTTTGAGCTAGAACAAGCGGAAGAGGATAGAGAAAGAAGTGGCAAAGGAAAGGGAGCGCTAAGAGACTGGTATGTGACTGAATCTCTTCCTGATCATCAGAAGCCTGTCTGACAGCTGAGGGCCAACCGGGCAGAAGAGATAAGAGAGGAGAGAGGGATAGAGGGAGGGAACGAGGCAAACAAACACACACACAGCTCCCTGATTAAACCATCAGTCATGTATGAGGAGACTATTGATCTGTAAAGTTCTGTCCTCTGCCTCCAAAACTGTCATGGTGTCAGTGTAGAGGTAACCTATAGACGACCTTATCTTCCCTCTGTGTGATTCTGTTGCTGGTTCAATCTTTATTTTCTGCTGCGCTAGAGGAAGAGAACGAGGGATGGGAGACAAGGAGGGGGACAAAAAGAACATGCTAGTTGTCATGGAGAGGAGTTGGTATCTTAAACCCCTGTGTACGCATCATATTACCTACGGCAGGATTGAGAAAATAGAGAATTCTCCATATGATGGAAAAAAAGCAAGGAGGTGAGAAAGCAAAGCTAAATTCTACCGTCCCTGTCTTTTTATCTCTCCTCCTTTTTCTTTCCGTTTTCTCTCTTTGTCTGTTTTCCACTGACCTCTGAAAGACCACTGCTGTGTAGTATCATGTTTTTAAGGCTCTCAGAGGAGCAGAGGGAGAGAGGGAGAGAAAAAGAGGAGGAGATAAGGATATGGGGATGAGGAGGCGGGGGAGAGGGGGAGAGGTTGACATCTGGGCAGCTTGGTGGAGGACAGGAGAGGAGGAGACGAGAGGAGAGGAATGCAGGTCTCACTGTGAGGGGAACTGAAATGGCTCTGCAGGGTTTCTCCCAGAGTCTACCCCCCAGCCCTCCTCCCCTCCATTCCTCTCTCCATCTGGCCATCTGCCTCTCCCCTTTTCCCCTCTTTGCTTATCCCTTTTTCAACACCTACCTTTCCCCATTTCCCTTTTACAAGGGGCGTCATTTATCAAAGGTGCATACGCACACAAGTCACTTTTCCCGCAAAGGTTGTTATTTATCAAATTTTAACTTGACGGGAAAGTGTGCGTATCTCCACACAAATCTCAGACCTTGCTTACGCACAACTTCTAGTGGTTGGAGAATTGTATTACAAGCAAATATTGTTATTTTGGGGGAAAAGGAGGCGTTTCACCAAGGGAATTCTAATAATGGTATGCTAATAAAAACATTAAAACGTAACCTGATGATAAAATTGATGCATTTTCCGTTGGTAAGGAAATGAAATAGCAGCATGGAGACTATGTTTCTTTGACTTCTATGATATGGACCTAACTCATAATCAGATTTTCTGACATGACTGACATGACTGTATTCTCACTACACAATAAATATTAGGCTACTATTTATAGCCTATTCGAGGGGCACTCAACTACTATTTGAGAAGGTCCAGTCACACACATTTCCTAGGTAGCATAGGTCTGGATAGATACATGCAACCCTAAACTGTTCACACCCCTCTTGTTGGCGGAAAGAAAATGGTGCAGTTTTTAAGCACATTTTCTGCAATTCTACACATTTTGCTATGGGGCGGAGAGAACATTTTGTAGTTTTAAAGCTCATTTCCTGCAAATCTACACATTTTGCCATGTCTTATGTGTGTTCATATGATACCAGAGTGAGTCAACAAAATCAATGGGGCCCCCTGGGGGTCGAGGCCCCAATGGGCACATAATCTGGCCATGATAAATAACTACAAGATTTAGATAGCTGCTTAGCCTATTTTACCTACCTTGATAACATGGGCTACTTGATCAACTGGACATTTCTGACAGATTATAAATAGCTCTCTAAGATTATTTAGTGAATGGCATAACAAGAGGAAAACTGCCCATGCACTGCCAAATTTCGAAATTGCACCTTGTGTATTCTACTATTACAACTCTCAACCGTAATAAATTGAAAGCCCAACTGACCCACGGTCCATATTAACCCCATTCTGGGATCAGATTCGGACTGCGGTCCGCCTGTTGACTATGGCTGCCCTATCCAGTATGGCTAGGCCTAGGCTGCAGTGTTGATGTAAGATAGGAGTGCAACATGATAATGTAGCCTACCGTATTTAAGCCTATTCCAAGACAGGAGATAGAAACACAATCATGTATTGACGAACAAAATTAACAAAATGATGAACCAAGTATTTTGCATAGAAGTGTGGGCTATAAAATGTGCTTTAAATTGTTTCGAATAGACAATCAAACATGCAGAATGCGCGGCCAGTGTTTGGCACTCGCTATAGGCGGCATGCATTTTTTGTTCGAAAAAGTCACTGTAAAAGATTAAAACATTCTGTCAAACCTCTACAGAAATGTGCTATTGCAGTTTTTTGTAGAAATTGACATGGCCCAGTTCCAACGTTTCCAAATTATACAGCAAATTAAGGCTTTTTTGTTTTCCAGGCGAGGTTGTAGCGGTCAGAATGGCTCTGATTCATCAATAAAAAACGTGTATATGTTGCGTGCGACAGTTTGATGAATCCCAATAATTTATTCAGCACGCAAATCATAGAATCACCACGCAGGCCAGAATTTTGTAAGAAATGTAAGCACAGTTGATAAATGGGGCCCCAGGCCCCTCTCTATAGCCCTCAAAGCTCATACTCGTCAAACCCAAATCCCAAACCCCTCTCTTCTCATATCTTCTCTCCTACTCGGCTCGGACACCCTGTATTCATGCCCTCTCGACACTCGCCCTTGGCCTGTTAAGGTACACCTGCACTAAGATTCTCTCCCTTTCGCCCCATAGACTCAAACTCTCACCCCAGGTCCCCAGACAGCGTACTCTAGCCACGGCTTTGATCTGGGCCCGTGGGGGATGGGATCTCCATGCCCAGAGACATATTAGGTGTGTGAGGCCGAACACAGCTGCTCCTTTGGTATAGTGGCACGTACACGCACACACACACACTCTCATAAATCACCTTGTCCTCCGTCTCTCCCCCTCCCACCCCTCTCGCCCTGCACTCAGCCCAGTGTTAAAAGCCAATCAGGAAAATTACATGCAAACTCCCAGGGACCCATTTTCACTTTCTTAACAAACCATTAGTCAACGTTATGAGCGCCGACGTCTCCATAATACCAGTCTGATCCACCAACCCAGTGCCTCCCTCCCTCTCTCCCCTGTTCCAGCTCCAGCCTCCCTCCCTCTCTCCCCTGTTCCAGCTCCAGCCTCCCTTCCTCTCTCCCCTGTTACAGCTACAGCCTCCCTCCCTCTCTCCCCTGTTACAGCTCCAGCCTCCCTCCCTCTCTCCCCTGTTACAGCTCCAGCCTCCCTCCCTCTCTCCCCTGTTCCAGCTCCAGCCTCCCTCCCTCTCTCCCCTGTTCCAGCTCCAGCCTCCCTCCCTCTCTCCCCTGTTCCAGCTCCAGCCTCCCTTCCTCTCTCCCCTGTTACAGCTCCAGCCTCCCTTCCTCTCTCCCCTGTTACAGCTCCAGCCTCCCTCCCTCTCTCCCCTGTTCCAGCTACAGCCTCCCTCCCTCTCTCCCCTGTTCCAGCTCCAGCCTCCCTCCCTCTCTCCCCTGTTCCAGCTCCATCCTCCCTTCCTCTCTCCCCTGTTCCAGCTCCAGCCTCCCTCGCTCTCTCCCCTGTTCCAGCTACAACCTCCCTCCCTCTCTCCCCTGTTCCAGCTCCAGCCTCCCTCCCTCTCTCCCCTGTTCCAGCTCCAGCCTCCCTCCCCTGTTACAGCTCCAGCCTCCCTCCCTCTCTCCCCTGTTACAGCTCCAGCCTCCCTCCCTCTCTCCCCTGTTCCAGCTCCATCCTCCCTCCCTCTCTCCCCTGTTCCAGCTCCAGCCTCCCTCCCTCTCTCCCCTGTTCCAGCTCCAGCCTCCCTCCCTCTCTCCCCTGTTCCATCTCCAGCCTCCCTCCCTCTCTCCCCTATTCCAGCTCCAGCCTCCCTCCCTCTCTCCCCTGTTCCAGCTCCAGCCTCCCTCCCTCCCTGCCTCCTCTCTGCCCGCCCAAGGCCACTCTACACAGGCTACAGCAGCGCCTCAGTCCCACGGTGGTCAAAACAAATGGAGGGAAACAAGAAGAAACAGAGTATTAGGGATGTTGTACAGCACGTAAAAAGAAACAGGGGAAAAAGTATTAGGGATGTTGTACAGCACGTAAAAAGAAACAGGGGAAAAAGTATTAGGGATGTTTTACAGCATGTAAAAAGGAGAGCGTAAGAGAAAGGAGGAATATCAGGAGGTGTTGGGTTTAGGGAGAGAAAGAGGGAGACAATACACTGAGTGCTCTTTCAATGACAGACTGACCAGGTGAATCCAGGTGAACACTATGAACGCTTAGTGATGTCACTTGTTAAATCCACTTCAATGTATATGTGTATATGAAGGGCGGGAGACAGGTTAAAGAAGTAAAGAAGGATTTCTAAGCCTTAAAACAATTGACACACGGATTTTGTATGGGTGCGATTCAGAGGGTGAATGGGCAAGACAAAATATGTATAGTGCCTTTGAACGAGGTATGGTAGTAGGCGCCAGGGGCACCGGTTTGAGTCAAGAACTGCAGCACTGCTGGGTTTTTCACGCTCAACAGGTTACCGCGTTTATCAAGAATGGTCTACCACCCAAAGGACATCCAGTCAACTTGACAACTGTGGGAAGCATTGAGGTCAATATGGGCAAGCATCCCTTTTGAACGTCCATACTCAGAGGCCTGATCACACAGGGTCAGATTGAGTCTGATCATAACGTCCTGTGTACACAGGAAACAGGAAGTGTTTGTTTATGACAGCCTCTGTGTGGTCCATGTCACTACTAACTGGGTCAATATACAATCAGGTTTGGGTCCATAATGAGAACAATGTAAAGATAATACTGCTCTCCCCTATAGGGGTCTGTCCCATACTAAATAAATGCTCTCCCCTATAGGGGTCTGTCCCATACTAAATAAATGCTCTCCCCTATAGGGGTCTGTCACATACTAAATAAATGCTCTCCCCTATAGGGGTCTGTCCCATACTAAATAAATGCTCTCCCCTATAGGGGTCTGTCCCATAATAAATAAATGCTCTCCCCTATAGGGGTCTGTCACATACTAAATAAATGCTCTCCCCTATAGGGGTCTGTCACATACTAAATAAATGCTCTCCCCTATAGGGGTCTGTCCCATACTAAATAAATGCTCTCCCCTATAGGGGTCTGCCCCATACTAAATAAATGCTCTCCCCTATAGGGGTCTGCCCCATACTAAATAAATGCTCTCCCCTATAGGGGTCTGCCCCATACTAAATAAATGCTCTCCCCTATAGGGGTCTGTCCCATACTAAATAAATGCTCTCCCCTATAGGGGTCTGTCCCATACTAAATAAATGCTCTCCCCTATAGGGGTCTGTCCCATACTAAATAAATGCTCTCCCCTATAGGGGTCTGCCACATACTAAATAAATGCTCTCCCCTATAAGGGTCTGTCCCATACTAAATAAATGCTCTCCCCTATAGGGGTCTGTCCCATACTAAATAAATGCTCTCCCCTATAGGGGTCTGTCCCATATTAAATAAATGCTCTCCCCTATAGGGGTCTGTCCCATACTAAATAAATGCTCTCCCCTATAGGGGTCTGTCCCATAATACTGTACATACAACAGTCCCCTATAGGCCTATACACCACTATCATGTCCGAACACATTCACAGAGGTGGAGGAACACCTTCTATGAGGTCTCTATTATAATATGAGGTTGATATCTTTAACAGATCCACCAAGGTCTTGCACCTTGGTTGGACGGCGAGGTAGAGACAGCATCAGTAATATTGAAGGCCAGCAGAAGGGGAAGCGTGTGATAGAGAGAAAGAAGCTAAAAGCGAGGAAAGGATAAATGAGTCCCAGGGTGGAGGACAGTGTTTCCTGTCACTGCTGTCACTAATGAGCAGGATGTGCCGTGACCCATAATGCCTTGGATAACGCGTGGGAAGTGGATATGTTCGATGTCAATCTGTATTGAGCCAGGTGCGTGGGAGAGGGGTAATGAGTCAGGTGCAGTGATTAGGCGTTAAGGGGAGGAAAGAGCCAGGTGATTGGGAGAGGGGCAGAGAGGAGCAGAGAGGAGCAGCTGTGATTTAGGGGGGCAGGTGCATTGGGAGAGGACTAGAGAGGTTCAGCTGTAAGTTAGAGGGGCAGGTGTTTGGGGGTTGAGTGGATGAGAAAGACTAACACTAAAACAACAAAGTATGGCTAGCTGTTAAGTTTAGATCTTTATAGTAAAGATGGTGGATAAATTAAGATATCCCATAAAACCCTGTCTCTGTGTATAGTACCTGGATGATGGATTGGCTGCCAGGGTTTGGTTAGGGTTCAGGGGTCAGAGGTCAGGGTTGAGAGCATGATGTGTAGATGGTTATAGTACCTGGGTGAGGTGTTGGCTGTGATCTTCAGGCTCCCGGGGTTGCGTATGAGTTTATCCAGGATGCTGACGATCTGTTCGAACTTGGGTCTGTTGTTCCTCTCCTTCTGCCAGCAGTCCAACATCAGCTGGTACAGAGTAGCAGGACAGTCCATAGGAGGAGGCAGTCTGTAGCCCTCATCTACTGCTTTGATAACCTGGAGGGATAGAGGGAGAGAGAGGAGGGGAGAGAGAGGAATGGGAGAGAGAAAGAGAGTGAGAGAGAGAGAGGGGGAGAGAGAGGAGGGGGAGAGAGAGAAGAGGGGGAGAGAGAGAAAGATAGTGTGAGAGAGAGAGGGGGGGAGAGAGAGGAGGGGGAGAGAGAGGAGTGGGAGAGAGAGAAAGAGAGAGAGCGCCAGAGAGACAATTAGGTGTGCAGCAGGACAGTCTATAGGAGGAGGTAGTACAGTGTGTCAGTGGGTGGTAGAGATGGAGGTGTTATTATAGTCCAGGGGAGTTGGAGAGTTGGCAGTGAGACAGTACTGTACTGGCAGAAGTGCTGACTGTGCATCCGCTCATAATAGAAGCCCTCCCTCTCAATTCCCTCCCTCTCTCTCTCTCTCTCTCTCTCTCTCTCTCTCTCTCTCTCTCTCTCTCTCTCTCTCTCTCTCTCTCTCTCTCTCTCTCTCTCTCTCTCTCTCTCTCTCTCTCTCTCTCTCTCTCTCTCTCTCTGAGCGCTAGTGCTCAAGTGACAATGATGCATTTTTGTGGTGTGTGTGTGTGTGTGTGTGTGTGTGTGTGTGTGTGTGTGTGTGTGTGTGTGTGTGTGTGTGTGTGTGTGTGTGTGTGTGTGTGTGTGTGTGTGTGTGTGTGTGTGTGTGTGTGTGTGCGTGTGTGTCAACTCTGGTGCTAGAGCTGTATTCCTTGTTCAGACCATCAGGCTTCAGACTCAGTCTTCCACCTGGCCGCTCTACGCATCATTTCCTCTCTTAGCAGGAAGTTCATTAGGTCACCCTGGCGACGGTTGCATACTCACGTCCTGATTGGACATCTCCCAGTAAGGCCGCTCCCCGTATGACATCACTTCCCAGAGCACGATACCGTAGCTCCAGGCATCGCTGGCCGAGGTGAACTTCCTGTAGGAGATGGCCTCTGGAGCTGTCCACCTGATAGGGATCTTACCTCCCTGAGAGAGAGAGAGAGAGAGAGAGAGAGAGAGAGAGAGAGAGAGAGAGAGAGGGGGAAAGAACAGATAAAGTCATTTGTTTCAAGTAACAATGGATCACAAGGTATCCTGAAATAGAAGGAGAAGTACATTTAACCGACTTCATGACTTGCTTTAGGTTATGTTTGACCTGAAAATGGATATAAAGAGAGAGGGAAAGAGAGACGGGAGAGGGACCTAGGTCCTAGCCCCAGCCTCCAGAACTGCAGGGCCTTGTTCCATTTGTTCCATCTCCACTGTTTTCTCCTGGGCGAGAGGGGAAAGGGGATAGAGGAATACGGTAGAGAGAGAGGGAAAGAGAGGTAGAGAGGGGGCCTGTGTGCTGACCCTGTGTTTCTCCTGCTCTGTGCCTACCCTCCGGGGGCTGCTGAACTTACTCAAGGCTTAGCCTGCGTCATGCCAACAGAGGAGAGGAAAAGAAAAGCGCGGAGAGAAGAAAAGAAGAGAGGAGCCAAAGCTAATGTCCTCCTGGCCAAGTTACACTACTCCTGGCCAGCTCTCTCTAAACACACAGCCCTCAGAAAACAAACCACTACTGCCCTCACAAATCAAATCATATCAAATTTTATTTGTCACATACGCCGAAATAAAACGGGTGTAGACTTTCCCTTACGAGACCTTCCCAACGAGACTTTACTAACAAGACCTTCCCAACGAGACTTTCCCAACGAGACCTTCCCAACGAGACCTTCCCAACGAGATTTTACTAACGAGACCTTCCCAACGAGACTTTACCAACGAGACCTTCCCAACGAGACCTTCCCAACGAGACCTTCCCAACGAGACTTTACCAACGAGACCTTCCCAACGAGAAGTTCCCAACGAGACCTTCCCAACGATACTTTACCAACGAGACCTTCCCAACGAGACCTTCCCAACGAGACCTTCCCACCGAGACTTTACAAACGAGACCTTCGCAACGATGCAGAGTTAAAAAATAATAATAAAAATAAAAATATTACACAACAATGAAGCTATATCTAGGGAGTACCAGTACCAGATCAACGTGGAGCTATATATAGGGAGTACCAGTACCAGATGCAGGGGTACGAGGTATTTGAGGTAGACATGTACATAAAGGAAGGGTAAAGTGACTAGGCATTAGGATAGATAATAATTAGGGACGGATCAACATGTACATAATGGTTACCTGGAGGATAATGGGGGAGGGTCATGCTTTTACATTTCAGTCAAGTGACGGTTCAGTATTCTTTTTAATTTAGTCCAGCGGAGGATCATGCCATTTGTAATTTAGAAAATGTCAATATTGCTCAGTGTTTTAGAATTAGTTGCTTATTAGGCTATAAAAACATTAAGCACACCTTCCTAATATTGAATTGCACCCTCCGCTTTTGCCCTCACAACCGTCTCAATTCGTCGGGGCATGGACTCTACAAGGTGTCGAAAGCGTTCCACAGGGATGCTGGCCCATGTTGACTCCAATGCTGTCTGGATGTCATTTGGGTGGTGGACCATTCTTGGTACACACAAGAAACTGTTGTGAAAAACCCAGCAGCTTTGCAGTTCTTGACGCAAACCAGTGTGCCTGGCACCTACTACCAAACCCCGTTCGAAGGCACTTAAATTGTTTTGTGTAGCCCTTTCACCCTCTGAATGGCACACATACACAATCCATCTCAATTGTCTCGAGGCATAAAAATCCGTCTTTAACCGGTCTCCTCCCCTTCATCTATACTGATTGAAGTGAATTTAACAAGTTACATCAATAAGAGATCATAGCTTTCACCTGGATTCACCTGGTCAGTCTGTCATGGAAAGAACAGGTGTTCACAATGTTTTGTATACTCAGTGTATAGTCTTGTGAGTGTGCACAAAGTCAGTGCAAGATAGGGTCAGCATAGATAGTCTGTGTAACCATTTAATGAACTATTTAGCAGTCTTATGGGTATTTAGACCCTGTTGGTCCGAGAGCCGATTCTCCGGTACTGTTTACCGGATGGTGGCAGAGTGAACAGTCTATAGCTTGGATGGCTGGAGTCTTTAGCAATTTTTCAGGCCATCCTCTGACACTGCCTGATACAGAGGTCCTCGATGGCAGGGAGTTCGGCCCCAGTGATCTCACACATACATGCAGGAGCACACACAAACACCACACACGGATGTGCACACACGCACGCACGTACACACTCGCCCACAAACACACACAAATAAATAAATCCACTTCTGTCTCTTGAATCCCTGGCGAGTGTACATAAACACAGCCATCCTCAGGAGAACAAGGACTATACCTCTAATGAAAGTACAGTATGACACCACTCAGACACAGACAGACAGGGTGCCTGACAGAACAGCATAGTGGTCTGACAGAAGAGGGAGGGAGAGACAACGGCCTGCTGGGGCTGATAGATTCATAACTGTGGAGCGGATGAGAACTCAGCTCTATAACTAGTGACACACTGGGGGAAGTCTATTAGCATATTTTAGGTCATGAGTTTGTGGGAGTGAAGTAAAAGCTGGTGAGTGTTTATTTAACATGGGGGTCTAAAGCAGTTATTACAGCATTGTATACTAATGTCAGGCCACAAGGTGACCCCCCCCCCCCCACACACACACACACACACACACACACACACACACACACACACACACACACACACACACACACACACACACACACATACACACACACACACACACACACACACACTGTTATGGTGATAGGTTGGATACAAAGCCCGCTTGATTTTGCTTATCTACTATGTTTGTCATTCCTTTCCCATGATCCTTCAGGAGAACACAAACATTTATGTTGGCGTTATCTCACCCTGATTTTATTTATGTGCTGGCTGTCCCACTCCACACTGCTGAGAGCCCAGACGTTTGTGTGTCGGTGTGTGTGTTAGTGCACGTGTGTGTGACATATGAGGTGATTTGTCTCATGGACAGCATGTATTCACAGAGAGTGCTGGCGAGGCGGAGATAGAGCAACAGAAAGGGAGTGAGAGATACACAGCACATTTGCGGGTGTTAAAAGCTTGGTGTTGAGGTAAAAAGTGTTACAGTGCTGATTCTAGTGGGGTTAACGCCAGTGGGGTTGAAATTGACACCACCTGGCGAAGTGTTAACAAGGTGGTGGTGTTGCTGCCTCTCGACTGTTTTAAGTTCATTTACGTTAATTTACGTTAATTTACGCAGACATGGCAGGGGCCTCATCACTTTGTTGCGGATTGCTTTTTAGAATAGTTTGTTTAATATCTATGTTTCTGCATGAACATTGATTGATACATTGATCTTATACTACACCAAGATACATAACATACATTTTTCTAAACTAATCCAATCTGTAAGTAGTTAGACTTATTTAACTGATTGTTGAGATGGTTGTTCCAATTTAGATGGTTTAGGTAGTCTCATGTATAATCTTCCCTACCTTGGCAGTCATTCTAACAGCAGATTGCAGGGGATTAAAAGTTCCAATTGTTGGAACTCTGGCTGAATTCCAATTAGAATGATATAATACTTTGCAAGCCAGCATAATATGACTTGCCGATGTGGCCTGCAAACCAGGAGTTTCAGACCACTATATTAGGGTAAAATTAGGCTGTCGAAGTATGGTAATATTAAAATGTTTTATGTATTGTCATAAATAATATGTTTTATGAAAAAATGTTCACTAAGGCACTTACTTGGTGTTAATTTAACATTATTTCGGTGGGTCACATATACACACTAAGAAAGTGTCAGATTTAGCACTGTGGGTGTTAAAACATTCTGATCTCAAATGTGCTGTGTGGAGAGATGCCCTTTTGTGTAAAGCTGACACAGAGGTCAGTCAGCTCAGCTGTCTGACAGTGATAACCATTCTCTCTGTTCTAACTTAAATTAAGACTTTATTAGAGTTGATGCTGTTACACTTTTTTTGTGTTAGGGATTAACAAATGTAGTGTTACATTACACATTATTATATATCTTTTTTTGGGGGGGGGGGGTGTTTTAACATTGGAGGTTGTAAATCCTTATTTGCATATTTCCCAGCATTCCCTTCATGTGAATGTGAGAGATACCCACCCATTACTGTATTTGCTAGTGACAGAGACATGGTTGTTGCGTTCCACAACTTCTAGTCCCTAGCCTATACCAAGTGACTGCCTAAGTGTGTTTGAAAAGTAAAAAATCTTTTTCACTCAGAGAGTTAACAGGAATGAACTCAGCACAGTCGAGTAACAACACCATGTAGTGTTGATTCCACTGTGATTCAAATAACACTTCATTTATTTACTGCATGTGGTGTCAATTTCAATCCCATTGCTGTTAACCCCACTAGAATCGACACTCAGATGTAACACTCACTTTTTACCTTAAAGCGAGATTTTAATACTTGCACATTTGCTGTGAATACTATCCTACCTCTAAGATAAAACAACTATTAAACCCATCTGTCCTCATTGATAAACCCAACAAACATGTCTTACCCGCGTGGTGTAAGCAGCCTCTGGGTCGTCCTCCAGGACTCTGGACAGGCCGAAGTCAGACACCTTACACACCAGGTTGCTGTTGACCAGAATGTTGCGGGCGGCCAGGTCTCTGTGGACGTAGCCCATGTCAGACAGGTACTTCATGCCCGACGCAATGCCACGCAGCATGCCCACCAACTGGATACCAGTAAACTGGGCATCGTGTTTCTGTAAGGAGGAGGCAGAGGAGGAAGAGGGTTGAAGAGAGAAGCGGAAGGGAGAGAAAGAGAGAGAGGAGTGTATGAGAGAGAGAGAGAGAGAGAGAGAGAGAGAGAGAGAGAGAGAGAGAGAGAGAGAGAGAGAGAGAGAGAGAGAGAGAGAGAGAGAGAGAAACAGAGATAGAATCAATCACAAGTGGAATGTCATACCTCTAAAACAAATGAGACTGGATTGATAAACAGAATGAATATGACCTTTCTGTTTAAAAAAATACAGCGGAACATTCATATATTAACATTCAAACCAATTACATTAACCTTTCAAATCACCTCTGACATTAACTTGGTCATTTCAATGTGAATTGTACAATCCTCATCTCCACAACCAAATAGGCCTGACAATACCATGCCAGAGTCTTTGACAAAATAGATGGTGTTTTCTAGGGCACTATATAAAGCCCAGACCACCTGGTATAGACAGGCTGAGTCGGATCAAAGCTGCTACAGTCATATAGTCATAACACAAACATGAGGCAGAGTAAAGTGGTGTGGAGGAGAGGGATGACTGTGTGGTGTAGTGTGTGTGTGTGTGTGTGTGTGTGTGTGTGTGTGTGTGTGTGTGTGTGTGTGTGTGTGTGTGTGTGTGTGTGTGTGTGTGTGTGTGTGTGTGTGTGTGTGTGTGTGCGTGCGTGCGTGTGCGTGTGCGTGTGTGCGCTAGCGCGAGCGTGTGCGCTTGGTATGACAGTTCCCAGTGATAAAAGCCAGGCTACTCTACGGCCAGAGGAAATAGCTGGAGAAGGTTGCAGCTACTCCCTTTTCTATCAGAAGGGATGCTGTGCAGACACACAGGCACATGTGGAAAACTTCTAAAATGGGTCCTACACACACACACACACTCCTGTCTGGTCATGTTGATTTAATATTGTTCTAACGTTGGTTAATTTCAGTAAGCCAGAGTCTCTGGTTAGCTACACTCTCAGAAAAAAGGTAATGTTTTAATATATTTTTTAATGAACCTTTATTTAACTAGGCAAGTCAGTTAAGAACAAATTCTTAATTACAATGATGGCCTACCAAAAGGCAAAAGGCCTCCTGCAGGGACGGGGGCTGGATAAAACATTTAAAATATATATATAAATATAATTATAGGACAAAACACACATCACGACAATAGAGACAACACTACATAAAGACAGACCTAAGACAACATAGCAAGGCAGCAACACATGACAACACAGCATGGTAGCAACACAACATAGTAGCAGAATAAAACATGGTACAAACATTATTGGGCACAGACAACAGCACAAAGGGCAAGAAGGTAGAGAAAACAATACATCACACAAAGCAGCCACAACTGTCAGTAAGAGCGTCCATGATTGAGTCTTTGAATGAAGAGATTGAGATAACTGTTCAGTTTGAGTGTTTGTTGCAGCTCATTCCAGTTGCTAGAGTTCTACTCAGTTCTAAAAAGGGTTCCTCTATGGGGACAAACCGAAGAACCCTGTATGGTTCTACTTAGCACCTTTCTCTAAGACTGTAATGTTGTATGGTGTGGAAAACACGAAGGCAGGGTAAAGATACGTTTATTTTAGCTGAGTAATGTTTTAAACTCACTCTCAGAAAGCTGTCCAAGGATCCATTCTCCATGTATTCAGTTACTATCATCACAGGTTTACCTGAAGAGAGAAGAGAAACCCCCAGGTTAGACCATTTTTCATATATGGCAAAACACATTTACGCACATGCACGCATACACACAGACACACAGAAACACAGAAACACAGACACACAGACACACAGACACACAGACACACACACACACAGACACACACACACACACACACACACACACACACACACACACACACACACACACACACACACACACACACACACACACACACACACACACACACACACACACACACACACACACACACACACACACACACATTGGGTTCAGCAGTGCTTCCTCTAGCTGGATGAAAGGGCCCATGCAGGGCTGAGTGTACAGGTCCTCTGGGTCACCTGTCAGAGAAACATCTTTATTCCAGCAGCAGCAGAAACGGTTACTATAAATCTGGATTGTTATCATCTGGCCCTGATTCACTAGACCAGAGGAGAGGAGAGGAAACCAGAAGAGAGGCAAGGAGAGGAGAGGAGAGCAGAGGAGAGGAGAGGAGAGCAGAGGAGAGGAGAGGAGACCACAAGAGAGGAGACCAGAGGAGAGGAGAGGAGACCAGAGGAGGGGAGACCAGACCAGAGGAGAGGAGAGCAGAGGAGGGGAGAGCAGATGAGAGGAAAGCAGAGGAGAGGAGAGGAGACCAGAGGAGAGCAGAGGAGAGTAGAGGAGGCCAGAGGAGGGGCGAGCAGAGGAGAGCAGAGCAGAGGAGAGGAGAGGAGAGCAGAGGAGAGGAGAGCAGATGAGAGGAGAGGAGAGCAGAGGAGAGGAGAGCAGAGGAGAGTAGAGCAGAGGAGAGTAGAGCAGAGGAGACCAGAGGAGGGGAGAGAAGAGGAGAGGAGACCAGAGGAGAGTTGAGGGGACCAGAGGAGAGCAGAGGATAGCAGACCAGAGGAGAGGATATCACAGGAGAGGAGACCAGAGGAGACCAGAGAAGAGCAGAGGAGAGGAGACCAGAGGAGAGGAGAGCAAAGGAGAGGAGAGCAGAGGAGGGGAGAGCAGATGAGAGGAGAGCAGAGGAGAGGAGACCAGAAGAGAGGAGAGGAGACCAGAGGAGACCAGAGAAGAGCAGAGGAGAGGAGACTAGAGGAGACCAGAGTAGACCAGAAGAGAACATAGGAGAGGAGAGGAGACCAGAGGAGAGGAGAGCAGAGGAGAGCAGAGGAGAGGAGACCAGAGGAGAGGAGAGGAGACCAGAGGAGACCAGAGAAGAGGAGAGAAGGGGAGAGGAGACCAGAGGAGAGTTGAAGGGACCAGAGGAGAGCAGAGGAGAGGAGATCAGAGGAGAGGAGACCAGAGGAGAGGAGAGGAGAGCAGAGGAGAGGAGACCAGAGGAGAGGAGACCAGAGGAGAGCAGAGACCAGAGGAGAGAAGAGCAGAGAAGAGGAGAGAAGAGCAGAGAAGAGGAGAGAAGAGGAGAGACCAGAGGAGAGTTGAGGGGACCAGAGGAGAGGAGAGGAGAGCAGAGCAGAGCAGAGCGGAGCGGAGCAGAGAAGAGCAGAGCAGAGCAAAGCAGAGGAGAGGAGAGGAGAGGGGAGCGGAGCGGAGCGGAGCAGAGAAGAGCAGAGCAGAGCAGAGCAGAGGAGAGGAGAGGAGAGGAGAGGAGAGGAGAGGACAGGAGACCAGAGGAGAGTTGAGGGGGCCAGAGGAGAGCAGAGGAGAGGAGAGCAGAGGAGAGCAGAGAAGACCAGAGGAGAGGAGACCAGAGGAGAGGATAGCAGAGGAGAGGAGAACAGAGGAGACCAGAGAAGAGCAGAGGAGAGCAGAGGAGGTCAGAGGGGAGCAGAGGAGAGCAGAGGAGACCAGAGAAGAGCAGAGGAAAGGAGACTAGAGGAGACCAGAGTAGACCAGAGGAGAGCAGAGGAGCGCAGAGGAGGCCAGAGGAGAGGAGAGCAGAGGAGAGGAAACCAGAGGAGAGCAGAGGAGAAAAGAGCAGAGGAGAGGAGAGCAGGGGATAGGAGACCAGAGGAGAGGAGACCAGAGAAAGGAAAAGGAGAGGAGACCAGAGTAGACCAGAGGAGAGCTGAGAAGATGAGAGCAGAGGAAAGGAGACCAGAACAGAGGAGACCAGAGGAGAGGAGACCAGAGGAGAGGAGACCAGAGGAGACCAGAGAAGAGCAGAGGAGAGGAGTCTAGATGAGACTAGAGTAGACCAGAGGAGAGCAGAGGAGAGCAGAGGAGGCCAGAGGAGAGGAGAGCAGAGGTGAGGAGATCAGAGGAGAGGAGACCAGAGGAGAGCAGAGGAGAGGAGACCAGAGGAGAGGAGAGGAGACCAGAGGAGAGCAGAGGACAGTAGAGGAGGCCAGAGGAGAGGAGATCAGAGTAGAGGAAACCAGAGGAGAGCAGAGGAGAGGAGACCAGAGTAGACCAGAGGAGAGCAGAGGAGAGCAGAGGAGAGGAGAGCAGAGGAGAGGAGACCAGAGGAGAGCAGAGGAGAGGAGACCAGAGGAGAGGAGAGGAGACCAGAGTAGAGCAGAGGAGAGCAGAGGAGGCCAGAGGAGAGGAGAGCAGAGGAGAGGAGACCAGAGGAGAGGAGACCAGAGGAGAGCAGAGGAGAGAAGACCAGACGAGAGGAGAGGAGACCAGAGGAGAGCAGAGGAGAGTAGAGGAGGCCAGAGGAGAGGAGAGCAGAGTAGAGGAAACCAGAGGAGAGCAGAGGAGAGGAGACCAGAGTAGATCAGAGGAGAGCAGAGGAGAGCAGAGGAGAGGAGAGCAGAGGAGAGGAAACCAGAGGAGACCAGAGAAGACCAGAGGAGAGGAGTCTAGATGAGACTAGAGTAGACCAGAGGAGAGCAGAGGAGAGCAGAGGAGGCCAGAGGAGAGGAGAGCAGAGGAGGTCAGAGGAGAGCAGAGGAGACCAGAGAAGAGCAGAGGAAAGGAGACTAGAGGAGACCAGAGTAGACCAGAGGAGAGCAGAGGAGCGCAGAGGAGGCCAGAGGAGAGGAGAGCAGAGGAGAGGAAACCAGAGGAGAGCAGAGGAGAAAAGAGCAGAGGAGAGGAGAGCAGGGGATAGGAGACCAGAGGAGAGGAGACCAGACAAAGGAAAAGGAGAGGAGACCAGAGTAGACCAGAGGAGAGCTGAGAAGATGAGAGCAGAGGAGAGGAGACCAGAGGAGAGGAGACCAGAGGAGAGGAGACCAGAGGAGACCAGAGAAGAGCAGAGGAGAGCAGAGGAGGCCAGAGGAGAGGAGAGCAGAGGTGAGGAGATCAGAGGAGAGGAGACCAGAGGAGAGCAGAGGAGAGGAGACCAGAGGAGAGGAGAGGAGACCAGAGGAGAGCAGAGGAGAGTAGAGGAGGCCAGAGGAGAGGAGAGCAGAGTAGAGGAAACCAGAGGAGAGCAGAGGAGAGGAGACCAGAGTAGACCAGAGGAGAGCAGAGGAGAGCAGAGGAGAGGAGAGCAGAGGAGAGGAGACCAGAGGAGAGCAGAGGAGAGGAGACCAGAGGAGAGGAGAGGAGACCAGAGTAGAGCAGAGGAGAGTAGAGGAGGCCAGAGGAGAGGAGAGCAGAGGAGAGGAGACCAGAGGAGAGGAGACCAGAGGAGAGCAGAGGAGAGGAGACCAGAGGAGAGGAGACCAGAGGAGAGCAGAGGAGAGTAGAGGAGGCCAGAGGAGAGGAGAGCAGAGTAGAGGAAACCAGAGGAGAGCAGAGGAGAGGAGACCAGAGTAGATCAGAGGAGAGCAGAGGAGAGCAGAGGAGAGGAGAGCAGAGGAGAGGAGAGCAGAGGAGAGGAAACCAGAGGAGAGCAGAAGAGAGGAGAGCAGAGGAGAGGAGACCAAAGGAGAAGAGACCAGAGAAGACCAGAGGAGAGCAGAGGAGGCTAGAGGAGAGGAGAGCAGAGTAGAGGAGACCAGAGGAGGGGAGAGCAGAGGAGACCAGAGGAGAGCAGAGGAAACCAGATGAGAGGAAACCAGAGGAGAGGAGAGGAGACCAGAGGAGAGGAGAGCAGAGGAGAGGAGACCAGAGGAGAGGAGACCAGAGGAGAGGAGGCCAGAGAAGAGCCGAGGAGAGGAGAGGAGGGCATAGGAGACCAGAGGAGAGCAGAAGAGACCAGAGGAGAGGAGAGGAGACCAGAGGAGAGGAGAGCAGAGGATAGCAGAAGAGACCAGAGGAGAGGAGAGCAGAGGAGACCAGAGGAGAGCAGAGCAGAGGAGAGGAGAGCAGAGGAGACCAGAGGAGAGCAGAGCAGAGGAGAGGAGACTAGAGGAGACCAGAGTAGACCAGAGGAGAGCTGTGGAGAGGAGAGTAGAGCAGAGGAGAGCAGAGCAGAGGAGAGGAGAGCAGAGGAGAGGAGACCAGAGAAGACCAGAGGAAAGCAGAGGAGACGAGGCCAGATGAGAGTTGAGGAGACCAGAGGAGAGCAGAGGAGAGGAGACCAGAGGAGAGGAGACCAGATGAGAGCAGAGGAGAAGAGACCAGAGGAGAGGAGAGCAGAGCAGAGGAAACCAGAGAAGAGGAGACCAGAGGAGAGCAGAGGAGAGGAGACTAGAGGAGACCAGAGTAGACCAGAGGAGAGCTGTGGAGAGGAGAGCAGAAGAGAGCAGAGGAGAGGAGAGGAGAGCAGAGTAGAGCAGAGGAGAGCAGAGCAGAGGAGAGGAGAGCAGAGGAGAGGAGACCAGAGAAGACCAGAGGAAAGCAGAGGAGAGGAGGCCAGATGAGAGGAAAGCAGAGGAGACCAGAGGTAAGGATGTGTAGACATCCGGTTTGGAGCGAGCGGTCGCATTTGCATTCGCTCTGCAGGTAGTATAACTTTTCATTACATTTCATTACATTTCATTATAGTACAACGGTTTAATTTGTCCAACCTTAGCAATTTCTTCTTAGCTAGCTACATAGCCGTCTGTGTATCAAAGATAATTGCGTAATTATCGTATTTCGTCGTCTATCGTAGTCCACACTGCTATCTGCCCAGCAGCTAGCAAACGTCCACCGTCTACCGAATAGTAGTATAACTTTTCATTACATTTCATTATAGTACAACGGTCTGATTTTCATTTTCATTACAGTACAACGGTTTGATTTGTTTGATCTTAGCTAGCTACATAGCCGTCTTTGTATCATACATAATTGTGTAGTTATTGAGGTTCGCTAGCCAGCTATTTTCGTCCTAACGTAACGCAACGTAGCCAACACTGCTAGCTAGCCAGCTTGCCACCGAATAGCAGCATTGTAGAAACGAGTGCATTACAACGGAACGACTTGATTAGTGTAGTGTTGGCTGGCTACACAGTTGTCTTTGCTATCTTTGATTTGTTTGATCTTAGCTAGCTACTTAGCTGGCTACATAGCCGTCTTTGTATCAAAGATAATTGTGTAGTTATCGAGGTTCGCTGAGGTTCGCTAGCCAGGTATTCTCGTCCTAACGTAACGTAACGTAACGTAGTCAACCCTGCTAGCTAGCCAGCTAGCCACCGATTAGCAGCACTGTAGAAACGATTACATTACAACGGAACGACTTGATTTGTGTAGTGTTAGCTAGCTACATAGTTTTCTTTGCTATCTTTGTATCTAAGATAATTGTGTAGCTTTGAGTAATTATCGGTTAGCTAGCCAGCTATTTTCGCCTGCCGCGCTGCCGTCCTCCTACCTAGCCAACACTGCTAGCTAACACTGCTGGCTAGCCAACTTCTACCGAATAGCAGCACTGTAGAAACTTACATTACAACGGAACGACTTGATTAGCGTAGTGTTAGCTAGTTGTCTTTGCTGTCCTTGTATCCATGATAATTTTATAGTTTAGAGAAATTTAGAGAAATTGTCGAGGTCACCTAGCCAGCTTCACTTTCAACAACGCAGCCACTGCTAGCCAGGCTACTTCACCAGCCAGCAGTACTATATCATTTTAGTCAATCAGATCTTTTATTTTACTTTTATTTTTTGCAACGTAAGCTTAACTTTCTGAACATTCGAGACGTGTAGCCCACTTGTCATTCTAATCTCCTTTGCTTTAGCGTAGCCTCTTCTGTAGCCTGTCAACTATGTGTCTGTCTATCCCTGTTCTCTCCTCTCTGCACAGACCATACAAACGCTTCACACCGCGTGGCCGCGCCCACCCTAACCTGGTGGTCCCAGCCCGCACGACCCACGTGGAGTTCCAGGTCTCCGGTAGCCTCTGGAACTGCCGATCCGCGGCCAACAAGGCAGAGCTCATCTCAGCCTATGCGTCCCTCCAGTCCCTCGACTTCTTGGCACTGACGGAAACATGGCTCACCACAGATAACACTGCTACTCCTACTGCTCTCTCTTCGTCTGCCCACGTGTTCTCGCACACCCCAAGAGCTTCTGGTCAGCGGGGTGGTGGCACCGGGATCCTCATCTCTCCCAAGTGGTCATTCTCTCTTTCTCCCCTTACCCATCTGTCTATCGCCTCCTTTGAATTCCATGCTGTCACAATTACCAGCCCTTTCAAGCTTAACATCCTTATCATTTATCGACCTCCAGGTTCCCTTGGAGAGTTCATCAATGAGCTTGATGCCTTGATAAGCTCCTTTCCTGAGGACGGCTCACCTCTCACAGTTCTGGGTGACTTTAACCTCCCCACGTCTACCTTTGACTCATTCCTCTCTGCCTCCTTCTTTCCACTCCTCTCCTCTTTTGACCTCACCCTCTCACCTTCCCCCCCTACTCACAAGGCAGGCAATACGCTTGACCTCATCTTTACTAGATGCTGTTCTTCCACTAACCTCATTGCAACTCCCCTCCAAGTCTCCGACCACTACTTTGTATCCTTTTCCCTCTCGCTCTCATCCAACACTTCCCACACTGCCCCTACTCGGATGGTATCGCGCCGTCCCAACCTTCGCTCTCTCTCCCCCGCTACTCTCTCCTCTTCCATCCTATCATCTCTTCCCTCTGCCCAAACCTTCTCCAACCTATCTCCTGATTCTGCCTCCTCAACCCTCCTCTCCTCCCTTTCTGCATCCTTTGACTCTCTATGTCCCCTATCCTCCAGGCCGGCTCGGTCCTCCCCTCCCGCTCCGTGGCTCGACGACTCATTGCGAGCTCACAGAACAGGGCTCCGGGCAGCCGAGCGGAAATGGAGGAACACTCGCCTCCCTGCGGACCTGGCATCCTTTCACTCCCTCCTCTCTACATTTTCCTCTTCTGTCTCTGCTGCTAAAGCCACTTTCTACCACTCTAAATTCCAAGCATCTGCCTCTAACCCTAGGAAGCTCTTTGCCACCTTCTCCTCCCTCCTGAATCCTCCTCCCCCTCCCCCCCCCCTCCTCCCTCTCTGCAGACGACTTCGTCAACCATTTTGAAAAGAAGGTCGACGACATCCGATCCTCGTTTGCTAAGTCAAACGACACCGCTGGTTCTGCTCACACTGCCCTACCCTGTGCTTTGACCTCTTTCTCCCCTCTCTCTCCAGATGAAATCTCGCGTCTTGTGACGGCCGGCCGCCCAACAACCTGCCCGCTTGACCCTATCCCCTCCTCTCTTCTCCAGACCATTTCCGGAGACCTTCTCCCTTACCTCACCTCGCTCATCAACTCATCCTTGACCGCTGGCTACATCCCTTCCGTCTTCAAGAGAGCGAGAGTTGCACCCCTTCTGAAAAAACCTACACTCGATCCCTCCGATGTCAACAACTACAGACCAGTATCCCTTCTTTCTTTTCTCTCCAAAACTCTTGAACGTGCCGTCCTTGGCCAGCTCTCCTGCTATCTCTCTCAGAATGACCTTCTTGATCCAAATCAGTCAGGTTTCAAGACTAGTCACTCAACTGAGACTGCTCTTCTCTGTATCACGGAGGCGCTCCGCACTGCTAAAGCTAACTCTCTCTCCTCTGCTCTCATCCTTCTAGACCTATCGGCTGCCTTCGATACTGTGAACCATCAGATCCTCCTCTCCACCCTCTCCGAGTTGGGCATCTCCGGCGCGGCCCACGCTTGGATTGCGTCCTACCTGACAGGTCGCTCCTACCAGGTGGCGTGGCGAGAATCTGTCTCCTCACCACGCGCTCTCACCACTGGTGTCCCCCAGGGCTCTGTTCTAGGCCCTCTCCTATTCTCGCTATACACCAAGTCACTTGGCTCTGTCATAACCTCACATGGTCTCTCCTATCACTGCTATGCAGACGACACACAATTAATCTTCTCCTTTCCCCCTTCTGATGACCAGGTGGCGAATCGCATCTCTGCATGTCTGGCAGACATATCAGTGTGGATGACGGATCACCACCTCAAGCTGAACCTCGGCAAGACGGAGCTGCTCTTCCTCCCGGGGAAGGACTGCCCGTTCCATGATCTCGCCATCACGGTTGACAACTCCATTGTGTCCTCCTCCCAGAGCGCTAAGAACCTTGGCGTGATCCTGGACAACACCCTGTCGTTCTCAACTAACATCAAGGCGGTGGCCCGTTCCTGTAGGTTCATGCTCTACAACATCCGCAGAGTACGACCCTGCCTCACACAGGAAGCGGCGCAGGTCCTAATCCAGGCACTTGTCATCTCCCGTCTGGATTACTGCAACTCGCTGTTGGCTGGGCTCCCTGCCTGTGCCATCAAACCCCTACAACTCATCCAGAACGCCGCAGCCCGTCTGGTGTTCAACCTTCCCAAGTTCTCTCACGTCACCCCGCTCTTCCGCTCTCTCCACTGGCTTCCAGTTGAAGCTCGCATCCGCTACAAGACCATGGTGCTTGCCTACGGAGCTGTGAGGGGAACGGCACCTCAGTACCTTCAGGCTCTGATCAGGCCCTACACCCAAACAAGGGCACTGCGTTCATCCACCTCTGGCCTGCTCGCCTCCCTACCACTGAGGAAGTACAGTTCCCGCTCAGCCCAGTCAAAACTGTTCGCTGCCCTGGCACCCCAATGGTGGAACAAACTCCCTCACGACGCCAGGACAGCGGAGTCAATCACCACCTTCCGGAGACACCTGAAACCCCACCTCTTCAAGGAATACCTAGGATAAAGCAATCCTTCTGCCCCCCCCCCCCCCCCTTAAAAGATTTAGATGCACTATTGTAAAGTGGCTGTTCCACTGGATGTCATTAGGTGAATGCACCAATTTGTAAGTCGCTCTGGATAAGAGCGTCTGCTAAATGACTTAAATGTAAATGTAAATGAGAGGAGACCAGAGGAGAAGAGACCAGAGGAGATGAGAGGAGACCAGAGAAGAGGAGAACAGGTTTAGAACCGGTAGAAACGAGGGGGGAAATGACTTCAAGTCAGCCGTAGTCAAATGAACAGGACTGCTGTCACGACAGGTTTGTGTCAGATGGTTATGGGCTCCCCCTCTTCACCCTCCCTCCCTCACTCTCTATTTCTCACTTTCCCTCTTTATCTATCGCTCTCCCGCACCCTCCCCATCCCTCTCTCAACCTCCTTCTATCCCCCCTCTCCGTCATGCATGTTGTAAATGTATCAAAGTGAAACTCCACATCTGGCAACGCAGAACTCATTTACAGATCTGTCAGAGGAAGGGGATGATGGACCCTGCTGTAAAAAGAAACACATTTATAACCCTCGTTGGAAAAATAAACGTCAATTAATAAAACTGGCTGCCTCACAAACTGCTTGCGTATAAATGGTGAGCTAAAACAAGACTAGGTTTGGTCAGAGCAGTGGTTCAACGTTACCACAACCAGCAGCTTTCATTTTCTGCTGGGTTGAGTACCGGCACCATTTATAGAAAATAATCTCATGAACTACAAACCCAGGAACTGTAAAATTAAAGTGAGTGAGGACACCTTTTTCATTCCATCTCATGAACTAGGTCTAGATTTTACAGTGTAGTGATACGGGCTGACTAACTGACAGTCCAACCTGCTACTCATCTAGATAATAACAGCACTTTCCCTTCAAATAAGAAGGACTGCTGGTCCAAACACAGCCATAGACATAATTAAACACCTCCCTCTATAAAGCCCTGATGGATTGGTTCAACACCCCCTCTAAAAGAACCTGATGGATTGGTCCAACCCCCCCCCCCCCCCCTCTATAAGACCCTGATGGATTGGCCCAACACCCCCCTCTGTAAGACCCTGATGGATTGGCCCAACACCCCCCTCTATAAGACCCTGATGGATTGGCCCAACACCCCCCTCTATAAGACCCTGATGGATTGGCCCAACACCCCACTCTATAAGACCCTGATGGATTGGCCCAACACCCCCCTCTATAAGACCCTGATGGATTGGCCAAACACCCCCCTCTGTAAGACCCTGATGGATTGGCCCAACACCCCCCTCTATAAGACCCTGATGGATTGGCCAAACACCCCCCTCTATAAGACCCTGATGGATTGGCCCAACACCCCCCTCTATAAGACCCTGATGGATTGGCCCAACACCCCACTCTATAAGACCCTGATGGATTGGCCCAACACCCCCCTCTATAAGACCCTGATGGATTGGCCCAACACCCCCCTCTATAAGACCCTGATGGATTGGCCCAACACCCCCCTCTATAAGACCCTGATGGATTGGACCAACACCCCCCTCTATAAAACCCTGATGAATTGGCCCAACACCCCCCTCTATAAGACCCTGGTGGATTTGCACAACAACCCCCTCTATAAGACCCTGATGGATTGGCCCAACACCCCCCTCTATAAGACCCTGATGGATTGGCCCAACACCCCACTCTATAAGACCCTGATGGACTGGCCCAACACCCCACTCTATAAGATCCTGATGGATTGGCCCAACACCCCCCTCTATAAGACCCTGATGGATTGGCCCAACACCCCCCTCTATAAGACCCTGATGGATTGGACCAACACCCCCCTCTATAAGACCCTGATGGATTGGCCCAACACCCCCCTCTATAAGACCCTGATGGATTGGCCCAACACCCCCCTCTATAAGACCCTGATGGATTGGTCCAACACCCCCCTCTATAAGACGCTTTATAGTTTCAGATAAAACAGACTCCCTAAACCTCCTCCCCTTTTACTCCTCTCCTCTTTGCTCCTCTCCTCTGTGGTGTGTGTGTGTGTGTGTGTGTGTGTGTGTGTGTGTGTGTGTGTGTGTGTGTGCAGCCCTTAGCGGTGCAGCCAAAAGCAGCAGCAGGGTTAATGAGGTGTGACAGTCTCTGGATTATTAAGAATTAACAGGACTGGGTTAATAAATCACCCTACGCCACAGACAGGACTGTGTGTGTGTGTGTGTGTGTGTGTGTGTGTGTGTGTGTGTGTGTGTGTGTGTGTGTGTGTGTGTGTGTGTGTGTGTGTGTGTGTGTCCGTTCCCACTTGCCAACCAAACCCCTAAGAGCCTGCTCTCAATCATAGAGTACCCCTCCAACACACACACACACACACACACACACACACACACACACACACACACACACACACACACACACACACACACACACACACACACACACACACACACACACACACACACACACACACACACACACACACACACACACACACACACACACTACTATGCTCTCCCCTCGTTCTGTCCTAAAAACAGAAACAAACCGCAGTCATTTACAATTAGTCCTGGTATTATTCACCTTCAGGGCTTCAATAATGAGTGCTGTAAGATTTATGAGACAAATAAAATCCCTATATGATGAAGCCTTGAACAAATAAAAGGCCATTTTGCATTCCTGTCCAGATTCTATTTACAGCCAGATGAATGGGAAACATACTGTGTCTGAGTGGGTTTTCATTGAGTTTGCTAAGTAACTGGTCCTGTCATAATGCAGACAGTCTTCACATGGCACAGTGGCTTTATCTAACTGTCAACTAGAATACACAGGATTTCCTTTTGTTTCCATGGCAAAAAACAAAAAATGATAAGCAGCGACCGTATCATAATCCTTATGAATATTCAGAACTTAAATAGAACTTCTTCAAGGCAACCAAGTTAATTTATGTATGTTTTAACATGTCATTATAGATATCGTATAACTACATTCAACTGTATCATGATTCAGAAATCCATGGCTTGGCTACAACTGGATATGAAACATCATTAAAACAGATCTGTTCTGGCTTGCTGGTCAAGTTGACCTAAACTGGCTAACCTCTGTAAAGTTTTACTGTGAGTTTAACAGGCCTGCCTGTGGAATGATCAGTTCATCTGTTGCAGAGCAATCAGAGGGAGATATTTTACAGGTTTAACTCTTCAGTATAACGACACGGCCAGAACTGCAGTATAATGGTAATGTGGGTGTGTGTGCGTGTGATCACGCGTGTGTAGTGAAGACCGGCTCTGATTGTGGACCAGAGGTCAAAGCAATTATTTCACAGTTTTTCGAGTCATTTCCTTTTAGAGAACTGAGAATGTGTTGGTGTGTGAGACTAGCTGTGTTAAGGAGCCTCGGGAGGGAGGCTAAGATTTAAACATATAGGGACTGTTTGATCAGGTGACATTGATCTGGTGAGATTCAAGCCATTGGAACTCAATAAAAATGGCTTCTCTTGTAAAGGTGTTGGCCAGCTTCATATCATTGTTCGGTGTACAACTAATGACACATTCTGTCCAAGGTTCTCTCTGGGCAGAATGCGTGAGGCATAGCCTACTTCATAAATAAATGTCACGCCAAGATTTAGTGAGTGAGACGTTGTTTATCTCTCATTTTGACTGTATAGTAAGATATGGTCTGTACGTACTCCTGGTGACCACTCCCTCCAGCCTGATGATGTTTGGATGGTCAAACTGTCCCATGATGGACGCTTCAGACAGGAAGTCCCGCCTCTGTTTGTCGGTGTATCCTGCCTTCAGAGTCTTGATGGCCACACAGTTCTCCTTTTTACTGGGCAGACGCAGACGACCGCTGCACACCTCCCCAAACTCACCTACAAAAACACAAATATAGCCACACAGAGCGTTAATAACACACACAATCTCTCACACCAAGGACCTGAGGCATTGACACTAAGGACCCGAGACGCTGACACCAAGGACCTGAGGTGCTGACACCAAGGACCTGAGGTGCTGACACCAAGGACCTGAGGTGCTGACACCAAGGACCTGAGGTGCTGACACCAAGGACCTGAGGTGCTGACACCAAGGACCTGAGGTGCTGACACCAAGGACCTGAGGTGCTGACACCAAGGACCTGAGATGCTGACACTAAGGACCCGAGACGCTGACACCAAGGACCTGAGGTGCTGACACCAAGGACCTGAGGTGCTGACACCAAGGACCTGAGGTGCTGACACCAAGGACCTGAGGTGCTGACACCAAGGACCTGAGATGCTGACACTAAGGACCCGAGACGCTGACACCAAGGACCTGAGGTGCTGACACCAAGGACCTGAGGTGCTGACATAAAGGACCTGAGGTGCTGACATAAAGGACCTGAGACGCTGACACCAAGGACCTGAGGCGCTGACACCAAGGACCTGAGGTGCTGACACCAAGGACCCGAGGAGCTGACACCAAGGTCCTGAGGAGCTGATACCAAGGACCTGAGGAGCTGACACCAAGGACCTGAGGTTACAAGCTTGTATTGATGACTTTTCATCAGAATAACTGTTATCATTTATTTCAGTTGGATCAGACCAGTCTGAAATTCTTGCCTAATTTCATCACACACGGTTGGCCAGTATAAGCATGTGCAGTCATATGTCCTTCTTTAAATCCAACTCCCTCACTGAGATAACAATGACTAATTGAACATTGACTACATTGGTCACAGTCTATAAATGCCCCCTACTTTCCATATCATATAAAGCACTATGAGAGGTTATCAGAGCTGACAAATTCTCATTCCAGCATGGTGATGACATACAGTATGATCAAGCTGTAGTATCCCTCTGAGGTACAGAGCCTCTCTGGAGAATAGTTTCCCTAGGCAGGGCTTGTGGTAAAGAGACCACTTCAAAGTCAGAATGGGAGGTCAAGCATTGCTCTGATGCGGCTGGTGACAGGGACTTGGCCAAAGAAGAGAGGGTGTGTTTGTGTAGGACCGTGATGTTACAGCTAAGACATATGGACCCGGTCCATGCCCTTTCTCCTGTATGATCATTTCCCATAGAGGAGTCGGATCAGAGATACAGGGTTGGCACGAAGTCAGAGACACACACACGCAAGGACTGGCCTGAGATTGGGTCTGGAAGGACATTGAATAATTACAGGCTGTCTAAAGAGAGCAGCACACTGCCTGCTGGGCTGTTGTTGGAGCTAGGCTGAGCTGGGCTGTTGTTGGAGCTAGGCTGACCTAGGCTGTTGTTGGAGCTAGGGTAACCTGGGCTGGGCTGTTGTTGGAGCTAGGCTGAGCTGGGCTGTAGTTGGAGCTAGGCTGAGCTGGGCTGTGGTTGGAGCTAGGCTGAGCTGGGCTGTGGTTGTAGCTAGACTGACCTGGGCTGTGGTTGGAGCTAGGCTGAGCTGGGCTGTAGTTGGAGCTAGGATGAGCTGTGCTGTGGTTGGAGCTAGGCTGACCTGGGCTGTGGTTGGAGCTAGGCTGAGCTGGGCTGTAGTTGGAGCTAGGATGAGCTGTGCTGTGGTTGGAGCTAGGCTGAGCTGGGCTGTGGTTGGAGCTAGGCTGTGGTTGGAGCTAGGCTGAGCTGGGCTGTGGTTGGAGCTAGGCCGTGGTTGGAGCTAGGCTGAGCTGGGCTGTGGTTGAAGCTAGGCTGTAGTTGGAGCTAGGCTGAGCTGGGCTGTGGTTGGAGCTAGGCTGAGCTGGGCTGTGGTTGGAGCTAGGCTGTGGTTGGAGCTAGGCTGAGCTGGGCTGTAGTTGGAGCTAGGCTGAGCTGGGCTGTGGTTGGAGCTAGGCTGAGCTGGGCTGTGGTTGGAGCTAGGCTGTGGTTGGAGCTATGCTGAGCTGGGCTGTGGTTGGCCAGTGGATAGGCTGGGAGATGACCAGCACCAGGATCAGTATTACCCCACCCTCCATCCTCCATCCTCCACCCTCCACCCTCCATCCTCCACCCTCCACCCTCCACCCTCCATCCTCCACCCTCCACCCTCCACCCTCCACCCTCCATCCTCCACCCTCCACCCTCCATCCTCCACCCTCCACCCTCCACCCTCCATCCTCCATCCTCCACCCTCCATCCTCCACCCTCCACCCTCCATCCTCCATCCTCCACCCTCCACCCTCCACCCTCCATCCTCCACCCTCCACCCTCCATCCTCCACCCTCCATCCTCCACCCTCCACCCTCCACCCTCCATCCTCCACCCTCCACCCTCCATCCTCCATCCTCCATCCTCCACCCTCCACCCTCCACCCTCCACCCTCCACCCCCCACCCTCCATCCTCCACCCTCCACCCTCCACCCTCCACCCTCCACCCTCCATCCTCCATCCTCCACCCTCCATCCTCCATCCTCCATCCTCCACCCTCCATCCTCCACCCTCCACCCTCCACCCTCCACCCTCCATCCTCCACCCTCCACCCTCCACCCTCCATCCACTCCTCTGATGAGCAGGGAAGAGCTGTGATTAATGACACAAACTCTCCCTCCGCTTTCTTAGGCTTTGATGTGTGCAGGTCATCTGTAAGATGGTGCAGCTGCCCTGTGTTGTAGCATGTCTCTATGTGCTCTCCCACTGCCTGCTATTCCCATGAATCACAATGCATTAACTTCATGTCTACAACCCTGCTGAAGACATCTGGGAGAGAGGGAAGAGGAGCGAGGTGGAGAAAGGGTGAAAAAGAAAGGAGAGGAGAGGTTTAGAAAATAAATGAGAGAGAGGAGAGAGGGAGCTGGGGGGAATGTCAAACAATATCCCATCTGGAGGAGCGATAACGTTACCCATACTCCTCTGCTCCAGTAGCACACACTCTATTAAAAGCAGTGAGGCAGCGAGGACTTTTCACTCCATCCCTCTATCCATCCCTCTTTTTACTCCTTTCATTTCCCTCTCTACATCCCCATTTCTCCATCCATCCCTTCCTCTCACTTCCTGCACTCCCCATCTCTCAATCCATCCCTATATCCATACCACCTTTCTCTCCCACCCATCCCTCATTCTTCCTCTCTTCTTCCCTTCCTCCCTCCCTCCTTCCCCCGTCTCACCCTCTCTCCGTTGCAGAAGAGGAGTAAAACACAGGACTCTCCAGCTGAAGTGTTAAATGAATCTCATTCTCACTGCTACATTTAGAACAAACACCTTACTATCAAATAGCTTATCTTTGTGCCTCTGAATACCAATACGTTGGAATGTGTGTGACGTATCTTTGGGATCACTGTGAATGCTACTGTGGGAAAGTTTGTTCAATATGTATTAGGTAATCGTATATGAATGCTACAGTATATGTTATTGACGTGTGTGTGTGTGCATGCATATGTTTGTGCGCGTGTGTGCATGCATGCACCTGTATGTGTGTGCATGCATGTGTCTCTGTGTGCCTATGTGACACTGTGTGTCATGTCTCTGGTCTCACCTGCTCCCACCACCTTGTCGATGGCGATACAGGAAGCATCCAGCTCCTTGGCAAACTCATGGACGGCCTGACTGGGGTCTTCATAGGTGTGAGGGTCTACGTAGGTCCTTATACCTGGCAGACGCACTGAGGGGAAGGGGGGGGTGTAATGTTTACTGTTAATTTTGTATTGTTTATTTCACTTTTGTATATTATCTATATCACTTAAACATATGTTTCCCATGCCAATAAAGCCCTTCAATTGAAATTGAATTGATGTGAGAGAGAGTTAGTAACAGTCTTATTGAGAGAATCAGAGAGAGAGAGAGAGAGAATCAGAGAGATTTTCCCTTTTGTACTTTAACCATTTGTACATCATTACAACACTGTACATATACATAATATGACATTTGTAATGTCTTTATTCATTTGGAACTTCTGTGAGTGTAATGTTTACTGTTCATTTTTATTGTTTATTTCACTTATGTTTATTATCTACTTCACTTGCTTTGGCAATGTTAACATATGTTTCCCATCTTAATAAAGCCCATTGAATTGAGAGAGAGAGAGAGAGAGAGAGCGAGAGAGAGAGAGAGAGAGAGAGAGAGAGAGTGTTAGTAGACAGTATATTAGGAATAGGCAGAGGAGATGAGTCTTCGGGTGGGTCACAAAACCCACTACGGACGTCATGTGACATTTATGGATGAGTGACCAGCCAATCAATCCATCATGTGTAAGAAAAACACTAGGTTGGTTTATGAGTGTGGCCAGCCCCCAAGGAAAACATGTTTCTGTTCAAATAAACCCCAATCAGGGGATGGATATACTGTACACAAACACACTGACCCTGTACCTAACTAACGCTGAGGAATGACTCAACATATTTTAGAAGAACAATACACAGACAGACACGCACACAGACAGACAAGCAGACAGACAAACACGCACACAAACAGACAGACAGACAGACAGGCACGCAGACATGCGGACAGGCAGACAGGCACGCAGACATGCAGACAGATAGGCAGACAGGCAGACAGGCAGACGGACAGACAGGAACACAGACATGGAGACAGGCAGACAGGCACACAGACATGCAGACAGTCAGACAGTCAGGCAGACAGGCAGACAGTCAGGCAGACAGGCAGACGGACAGACAGGCACACATACATGCAGACAGATAGGCAGACAGGAAGACAGGCAGACAGTCAGGCAGACGGACAGACAGGCACACAGACATGCAGACAGATAGGCAGACAGGCAGACAGTCAGACAGACAGACAGGCAGATGGGCAGACGGACAGACAGGCACGCAGACAGGCAGACAGGCAGACGGACAGACGGACTGACAGACAGATGGACGGACAGAGGGTTGGGTGAGGTACTTACAGTGTCCATTGCCAAAGTGCAGTCTCTTCTCGTCAGGATGTTTAGACCTCCTGTAGCCACAGAACCTGTCAGTCACAATGACAGAAATGAATGTCACACCTTTACCTATCAGTCTTCACATTCCCTCACCCTACATCAGAGGGCATAGCAAGCCATGTGTGTGTGCGTCGAATCAAATCAAACTTTATTTGTCACATGAGCCGAATACAACAAATGTGTAGACCTTACCATGAAATGCTTACTTACAAGCCCTTAACCAACAGTGCAGTTCAAGAAAGAGTTAAGAAAATATTTACCAAATAAAGTAAAGTAAAAAATAATACAAAGTAACACAATAAAATGACAGTAAAGGCTATATACAGAGGGTACCGGTACCGAGTCAATGTGCGGGGTACAGGTTAGTCGAGGTAATTTGTACATGTAGGTAGGGGTGAAGTGACTACGCATAGATAATAAACAGCGAGTAGCAGCAGTGTACAAAACAAATTGAGAGGGGGGTGTCAATGTAAAATGACTTACCGGTCTAAGGGTAATTTGAAAAATGTATTGGAATTAAATTGCCGCATGTGTAAACTTGTTATGTATCTTATTTATTACACAGCATATAGATACAGAGCCTTTGAGTGGAAAATCTGTAAGACACCGCTTTTATAAGCCAGATCATTGCGCAACAATTCAAAATGTAATCGTGCGTTAAAAATAGCCCCAATTAAAAAGAGATACTATTTGTATATCTCAACTGGTAATTGAAGCGGGCTTCCCATTTGCTGTTCAAATGCAACTAAAGCAGGCTTCATCAGCTCGTCACACCCACTTTGCAATGAGCTGGAGGAGGTATGAATTTTGAAAACCTATAGTTACTTCACTGTTTGAAACATGAATGTTTTACTACATATTAAGAGGCATGTTTTACCTTGCTTCGAAGGAGCCTAGGCTAAATCTGACCATATCCGTGGAATCAATGATTTAATAAAGACTTCCATATGCCATTGAAACCAGTAGGTTAGGTCTACTTTACTACTATGGGGGATAGTACATTGACATAGGTAACGCATCCATAAGGCTAGCGGAAGCTCAGCTTTCCCTAAAGTAAATTGAATTAAATTGCCAAAATTCTATATAAATTAGTCTAATCATGTCTATACAGAAATCAATGAAATCCTTCAAAATACTAAAGCATGATTTGGCTACAAAGAAAAAAGAAAGTTTGGGATTGTTTTAAATAGCATTGCCTACAGTCGGAAGGAAAGGCAGCCCGAACATTTTGGGCGTGTTTGCGTGTTTGTTCACGGAAAATACCAAATAGATGATTGTTGAGTTGTGACTGTCAGTGAAAAGTAGAAGTCAAGAGAAGACAGTGAAAAGACTCTAATCTGTCTTTTAGCTATCACAATTCTGAACTTAATTGAGCGAACAATAGTAGGCCTACCTACCCCTACCTGCGGAGAGCATCTGCCATATCCCTGGTGAGTGAGCACTGCGCATATTCACTCTTTAGAGGAACGTCATTTTCCAATTGTGTCTCCCCTTCTCCTAGGCCTTTTCTACTCTATGGACAACGTCGTTTTAATTTATCTGTCAGTGTCAGTAGAGTACAAGGTTATTTTAAAGGTGCATTTTTATGGTGGAAATTTGCTTGAAACTCAGGTGCCGACCCTAGTGATTTTGCTCTTCGTTACTCGTCTTGTTGTCTGAGGAAAAGTTAATGTGGATAGTTCTAACGTATGTTCAAAGTGCACGGTAAGAAGGACATACGTCATTGCATCCTGGACTTGCATGTTCTGTTATGATGAATTATCATATTCTAAATGGGATTTCTGTCATTCTGAGCACCGTGGGTAGACTCCCTTATCAGGTTACCCACCCAATGCATATGGGTCCGGAAAATTTCTCAAATGTCCAGTAAATTAAAATGCTGCCGGTCAAATGTATGCCGACACATTTTCATAACGGAAACCCTGGCATGTGTGTGTGTGCGTGCGTGTGTGTGTGTGGAGGAAAGCAGCAGCGGTCAGTCCTGGTGTACCATGGTGTGTTTGTCTTTGCTCTGAGCCAGAACGGGATCTGCAGGACTAGTAATGAGCCTGCCAGTAACCAGTACTAACTGTTACCTAAATGTTACCTGGGCCAGTAACCAGTACTAACTCTTACCTAACTGTTACCTGGGCCAGTAACCATTACTAACTGCTACCTAACTGTTACCTGGGCCAGTAACCAGTACTAACTGTTACCTAACTGTTACCTGGGCCAGTAACCAGTACTAACTGTTACCTAACTGTTACCTGGGCCAGTAACCAGTACTAACTGTTACCTAACTGTTACCTGGGCCAGTAACCAGTACTAACTCTTACCTAAATGTTACCTGGGCCAGTAACCAGTACTAAATGTTACCTAACTGTTACCTGGGCCAGTAACCAGTACTAACTGTTACCTAACTGTTACCTGGGCCCGTAACCAGTACTAACTCTTACCTAACTGTTACCTGGGCCAGTAACCAGTACTAACTCTTACCTAACTGTTACCTGGGCCAGTAACCAGTACTAACTCTTACCTAACTGTTACCTGGGCCAGTAACCAGTACTAACTCTTACCTAACTGTTACCTGGGCCAGTAACCAGTACTAACTGTTACCTAACTGTTACCTGGGCCAGTAACCAGTACTAACTGTTACCTAACTGTTACCTGGGCCAGTAACCAGTACTAACTCTTACCTAACTGTTACCTGGGCCAGTAACCAGTACTAACTGTTACCTAACTGTTACTTGGGCCAGTAACCAGTACTAAATGTTACCTAACTGTTACCTGGACCAGTAACCAGTACTAACTCTTACCTAACTGTTACCTGGGCCAGTAACCAGTACTAACTCTTACCTAACTGTTACCTGGGCCAGTAACCAGTACTAACTCTTACCTAACTGTTACCTGGGCCAGTAACCAGTACTAACTGTTACCTAACTGTTACCTGGGCCAGTAACCAGTACTAACTCTTACCTAACTGTTACCTGGGCCAGTAACCAGTACTAACTCTTACCTAACTGTTACCTGGGCCAGTAACCAGTACTAACTGTTACCTAACTATTACCTGGGCCAGTAACCAGTACTAACTGTTACCTAACTGTTACCTGGGCCAGTAACCAGTACTAACTGTTACCTAACTGTTACCTGGACCAGTAACCAGTACTAACTGTTACCTAACTGTTACCTGGGCCAGTAACCAGTACTAACTGTTACCTAACTGTTACCTGGACCAGTAACCAGTACTAACTGTTACCTAACTGTTACCTGGACCAGTAACCAGTACTATCTGTTACCTAACTGTTACCTGGGCCAGTAACCAGTACTAACTGTTACCTAACTGTTACCTGGGCCAGTAACCAGTACTAACTCTTACCTAACTGTTACCTGGGCCAGTAACCAGTACTAACTCTTACCTAACTGTTACCTGGACCAGTAACCAGTACTAACTGTTACCTAACTGTTACCTGGGCCAGTAACCAATACTAACTGTTACCTAACTGTTACCTGGGCCGGTAACCAGTACTAACTGTTACCTAACTGTTACCTGGGCCAGTAACCAGTACTAACTGTTACCTAACTGTTACCTGGGCCAGTAACCAGTACTAACTGTTACCTAACTGTTACCTGGGCCAGTAACCAGTACTAAATGTTACCTAACTGTTACCTGGACCAGTAACCAGTACTAACTGTTACCTAACTGTTACCTGGGCCAGTAACCAGTACTAACTGTTACCTAACTGTTACCTGGGCCAGTAACCAGTACTAACTGTTACCTAACTGTTACCTGGGCAAGTAACCAGCACTAACTGTTACCTAACTGTTACCTGGACCAGTAACCAGCACTAACTGTTACCTAACTGTTACCTGGACCAGTAACCAGTACTAACTGTTACCTAACTGTTACCTGGACCAGTTACCAGTACTAACTGTTACCTAACTGTTACCTGGGCCAGTAACCAATACTAACTGTTACCTAACTGTTACCTGGGCCAGTAACCAGTACTAACTGTTACCTAACTGTTACCTGGGCCAGTAACCAGTACTAACTGTTACCTAACTGTTACCTGGACCAGTAACCAGTACTAACTGTTACCTAACTGTTACCTGGGCCAGTAACCAGTACTAACTGCTACCTAACTGTTACCTGGACCAGTAACCAGTACTAACTGTTACCTAACTGTTACCTGGGCCAGTAACCAGTACTAACTGTTACCTAACTGTTACCTGGACCAGTAACCAGTACTAACTGTTACCTAACTGTTACCTGGGCCAGTAACCAGTACTAACTGTTACCTAACTGTTACCTGGACCAGTAACCAGTACTAACTGTTACCTAACTGTTACCTGGACCAGTAACCAGTACTAACTGTTACCTAACTGTTACCTGGGCCAGTAACCAGTACTAACTCTTACCTAACTGTTACCCCGGGCCAGTAACCAGTACTAACTGTTACGTAACTGTTACCTGGGCCAGTAACCAGTACTAACTCTTACCTAACTGTTACCTGGGCCAGTAACCAGTACTAACTGTTACCTAACTGTTACCTGGGCCAGTAACCAGTACTAACTGTTACCTAACTGTTACCTGGGCCAGTAACCAGTACTAACTCTTACCTAACTGTTACCTGGGCCAGTAACCAGTACTAACTGTTACCTAACTGTTACCTGGGCCAGTAACCAGTACTAACTGTTACCTAACTGTTACCTGGGCCAGTAACCAGTACTAACTGTTACCTAACTGTTACCTGGACCAGTAACCAGTACTAACTGTTACCTAACTGTTACCTGGGCCAGTAACCAGTACTAACTGTTACCTAACTGTTACCTGGGCCAGTAACCAGTACTAACTGGTACCTAACTGTTACCTGGGCCAGTAACCAGTACTAACTGGTACCTAACTGTTACCTGGGCCAGTAACCAGTACTAACTGTTACCTGGGCCAGTAACCAGTACTAACTCTTACCTAACTGTTACCTGGGCCAGTAACCAGTACTAACTGTTACCTAACTGTTACCTGGGCCAGTAACCAGTACTAACTGTTACCTAACTGTTACCTGGGCCAGTAACCAGTACTAACTGTTACCTGGGCCAGTAACCGGTACTAACTCTTACCTAACTGTTACCTGGGCCAGTAACCAGTACTAACTGTTACCTAACTGTTACCTGGGCCAGTAACCAGTACTAACTGTTACCTAACTGTTACCTGGGCCAGTAACCAATACTAACTGTTACCTAACTGTTACCTGGGCCAGTAACCAGTACTAACTGTTACCTAACTGTTACCTGGGCCAGTAACCAGTACTAACTCTTACCTAACTGTTACCTGGACCAGTAACCAGTACTAACTGTTACCTAACTGTTACCTGGGCCAGTAACCAGTACTAACTGCTACCTAACTGTTACCTGGACCAGTAACCAGTACTAACTGTTACCTGGGCCAGTAACCAGTACTAACTGTTACCTAACTGTTACCTGGACCAGTAACCAGTACTAACTGTTACCTAACTGTTACCTGGGCCAGTAACCAGTACTAACTGTTACCTAACTGTTACCTGGACCAGTAACCAGTACTAACTGTTACCTAACTGTTACCTGGGCCAGTAACCAGTACTAACTGTTACCTAACTGTTACCTGGACCAGTAACCAGTACTAACTGTTACCTAACTGTTACCTGGGCCAGTAACCAGTACTAACTGTTACCTAACTGTTACCTGGGCCAGTAACCAGTACTAACTGCTACCTAACTGTTACCTGGACCAGTAACCAGTACTAACTGTTACCTGGGCTAGTAACCAGTACTAACTGTTACCTAACTGTTACCTGGGCCAGTAACCAGTACTAACTGTTACCTAACTGTTACCCGGGCCAGTAACCAGTACTAACTCTTACCTAACTGTTACCTGGGCCAGTAACCAGTACTAACTGTTACCTAACTGTTACCTGGACCAGTAACCAGTACTAACTGTTACCTAACTGTTACCTGGGCCAGTAACCAGTACTAACTGTTACCTAACTGTTACCTGGGTCAGTAACCAGTACTAACTGTTACCTAACTGTTACCTGGGCCAGTAACCAGTACTAACTGTTACCTAACTGTTACCCGGGCCAGTAACCAAAAGGTTAGTAGTTTGAATCCCCGAGCTGACTAGGTGAAAAATATGTCGATGCGCCCTTGAGCCAGGCACTTAACCCTCATTTCTCCTGTAAATCGCTCTGGATAAGACCTTGACTACATAACTATAATGTAAATGTAAACACAGACAGACACACAGTATCCCTCTACACTACATACACAAAAGAGTAAGATAAAAAGCATTGCATCCTCCGCCATTCCAGGAGCATACTTTATAGGGATATGATCAAATCAAATCAAATCAAATCAAATTTATTAGTCACATACACATGGTTAGCAGATGTTAATGCGAGTGTAGCGAAATGCTTGTGCTTCTGGTTCCGACAATGCAGTAATAACAAGTAATCTAACCTAACAATTCCGCAACTACTAATATGTACATAAAGATATATGAATGAGTGATGGTACAGACGGCATCTGATCTGATCATCTGATCTATTCTTACTACAGTATCCTCAGACAGTACAGTATATCTCTGCATTTAGAGGCGGACCTCCGTGAAGACAGAGCCATGTTATTGGCTCTGACGGAATTGTCAGTGTGCTTTGTGCAGTGCGATTGGTGTACAGACCTGCCAATCACAATGTAGAGGAGGACAGTGAGCAGGATGATGGCCGCAGCAGAGGAGATGGCTATTAACACCACCTGACTACTCTCACTGGAGATAGAGAATGCTGGGAAGAAATGGAGAAAGAGGGAGAGAGAGAAAGAAAGAAGAGAACAGGAGCAGGAGAGAGAGATAAATGTTAGCATGTACAGGCACAGGACAATGACAAACATCTAACAACTGAATCATTGACATCAATCACTTGGTGTTGAATTACATAAAACATACTGTATGTTGTGGGATCAGAAAAGTACATACAGTCAGGGCTGGTCTCAAACTCAAAGCTCCTGCTGCTGGCTCCATATCCTGCTGCAGTCCTGGCCCTGATCTGGAGCAGGTAGGAGGTATCTGCCTTCAGACCGCTTAACGTCACGTTACAACCCTTAGAGCGCAGGATGGTGTAGCTGGTCTCCTGCTCCTGCTACAGGAGGGTGAGGGAGAGAGACAGAAAGAGAGGGAGAGGTTACTATCAGTCCATTCAGTCCAGTGAGGAATGTATACAGGCATCTGTCCACTGAGACTGTTGACACATCAGATCACCCATCAGGGTGGGGTCAGTACCAGGGGAAGGAAATGTGTGTTTGCAATCAGGTGTATCCTATAGAGCTAAGGGGGCCACTGTCACAAACACACCAACTCAAAATCCAACATATATCTGATGGCCTCCTCCACCACCCTAACAGAACTACACTGAACAAAAATATAAACGCAACATGCTACAAATTCAAATATTTTGCTGGGTTAGAGATCATAAAAGGAAATTAGCTGAAATAAATGAATTTGACTCTAATCTATGGATTTCACATGACTGGGAATACAGATATGCATCTGTTTGTCACAGATACCTTAAAAAAGGTAGGGGCGTCGACCAAAAAACAGTCAGTATCTGGTGAGACCACCATTTGCCTCATGCAGCTGAACACACCTCCTTAGCATAAAGTTGATCAGCCTGTTGATTGTGGCCTGTGGAATGTTGTCCCACTCCTCTTCAGTGGCTGTGTGAAGTTGTTGGATATTGGTGGGAACTGGGACACCTTGTCGTTCGATCCAGAGCATCCCAAACATGCTCAATGGGTGACATGGCTGGTGAGTATGCAGGCCATTGAAGAACTGGGACATTTTCAGCTTCCAGGACTTGTGTACAGATCGTTGCGACATGGGGCCGTGCATTATCATGCTAAAACATGAGGTGATGGCGGCAGATGAATGGGCCTCAGGATCTCGTCATGGTATCTCTGTGCATTCAACTTGCCATCGATAAAATGCAATTGTGTTCATTGTCTGTAGCTTATGCCTGCCCATACCATAACCCCACCGCCACCATGGGGCACTCTGTTCACAACGTTGACATCAGCAAACCACTAACCCACACTACGCCATACATGCTGTGTGCCATCTCTGTGCCAGTGGCCATCGAAGGTGAGCATTTGCCCACTAAAGTCGGTTACAACGCCGAACTGCAGTCAGGTCAAGACCCTGGTGAGGACAACGAGCACGCAGATTAGCTTCCTTGAGATGGTTTCAAATCAGCTTCTTGATATGCCACATCTGTCAGGTGGATGGAAATGCTCATTAACAGGAATGTAAATACATTTGTGCACAGCTTTTTATGAATATGGAATATTTCTGGGACATTTATTTCAGCTCATGAAACATGGGACCAACACTTTACATGTTACATTTATATTTTTGTTCAGTGTAAATTTGCTGGCCGGGTCTACTTTCAGCCAAGTGTTTCCAGATGCAGGGGACTGTACAGGAGGGAGAGGAGAGATCAATACAGATGTATAGCATTCCCTGAGATTCAGAGCCCTACAGCTTATGTTGGCTGTCGTACCATCCCCGTTCTCATTGAGACAGAGAGAGGGAGAGGAGATGCATGCCGGTGGAGAAGGGATCATACTGTTAAGGGAGTGACCGAGAGAAAGCCAGAGACATTTGGCTCCTACTTTTTCCTTTAAAGCGGCATTATGTAACCCTTTGGGGTACCCAACCAAATTTGCATAGATATTTATCCGTTATAGTTCTGTCATTCTCATTGAATGCAATTCTAAGAAGTGGAAGATCTGTTCTATGTGTGCTATTTCTATGCTTCCAGTTCTGAACTTTCACTTTTGCATCTTTTACTTCCATTTTTGTACACCAGCTTCAAACAGCTGAAAATACAATATTTTTGGTTCTGTAAAATATATTTCACAGCCGTTTGATGGTACAATGATTCTCTACGCTATACTTTCTTGTTTTGTCACAAACTGAAATTGGGTAAACTCTTTTTGCAACCAGGAAGCGATTTCTGCATAGTGCATCTTTACGTGAATCGCCCCCACCTCCGACCCCCAGAACAACTCAATGTTGTTTCATGTCTAGAACCTCTATCCACACTAAGTGGCCTGTTGATGAAGGCTGGTGTGTGTGTGTGTGTGTGTGTGTGTGTGTGTGTGTGTGTGTGTGTGTGTGTGTGTGTGTGTGTGTGTGTGTGTGTGTGTGTGTGTGTGTGTGTGTGTGTGTGTGTGTGTGTGTGTGTGTGTGTGTGTGTGTGTGTGTGTGTGTGTGTGTGTGTGTGTGTGTGTGTGTATACGGACACGCTGGTATGGTCCATTATTGTCAAGTGTAACCAGATGAGCGACGGGCTATGGTTACATATGATGGATTGAACACAAATGTTTTCTCTTCCACTAATCAGAAGTAAATAAATAATAAAAAGCTAATGTACGTAAGAGCAGAGAGGACCATTTAAGCGGTGCCCATATGGTGAGTTGATCATGTACAAATATACAGTGCGTTGGCAGCATAAATAGACTTAGGTTTGAAACGTTTTCATTTGACATTTCTTGGCTGGTCTCGGTTGTGTTGAAATACAGCTCAGCCCAGCATATTGGCCTGCTGTACAAACCTCCTCTAAGAGCCTGTGATAGATCAGACTTCAGTTTCAAAGGTATGTCGTGATGGGTGAGGTAAGAGGGTTCAGACCATACAGCTAATATTCTCTGATTAATGTGTTGTCTCATCTGTCCAGTGCACCTAGATATACAACAAAGGCTTCACACCTCATCACATCTCACTTTCATGTATAGAACTCACATACACTCACACACAAATGAGATGGCTAAGCTGCAGAACCCTCGCTAAACCAAACATCCTGTCCAATCAGCTGATTCCATCTCTATTTTATGGACCCAATAATAGACTGGTGACATGATACAGATCAGAAGGTTTTACATACACCACTCACACACACTGTAAAACACACACACCACTCACACACACTGTAAAACACACATACGTGAACACACACTGTAAAACACACATACGTGAACACACACTGTAAAACACACATACGTGAACACACACTGTAAAACACACATACGTGAACACACACTGTAAAACACACATACGTGAACACACACTGTAAAACACACATACGTGAACACACACTGTAAAACACACATACGTGAACACACACTGTAAAACACACATACGTGAACACACACTATAAAACACACATACGTGAACACACACTGTAAAACACACATACGTGAATACACACTTCAGAGCAACACTAATAGGGTGCATCAGGGATGTATGGTGCAAGAAGCCCTTTAAAATAACTTCTTTCTGTCTGAGAGTAGAAACCAATCCCTTGTTCCTCCCTCCTCAGGAGTGCCTGTGTGATACTCTTTCCTTGTGCCTTGTATAATACCAGTCTCTATCAGTCAGAAATCTTTCCCTGCTTGTCACCCTCGACATCATGTGATCCCTTGAAAATAACAAACAGGTGTGCCCAGGCTCTCAGAAGTGTGAGAGTGGGTGTGTCTCTAAGCTGCCTTCTGTGTGTGACAAGCTGTGCAATTGCTCACACTCTCTGTGTGTGCTGTTGTTGAAATTTAATATGTCCGTCACGTTCCGCTCTGACTATCTAAATGGTGCAGTCTGGAGTTACAGCCTTATAGTGTTGAGCCCAGGACTCTGTAAATACTGTGTGTGTGTGTGTGTGTGTGTGTGTGTGTGTGTGTGTGTGTGTGTGTGTGTGTGTGTGTGTGTGTGTGTGTGTGTGTGTGTGTGTGTGTGTGTGTGTGTGTGTGTGTGTGTGTGTGTGTGTGTGTGTGTGTGTGTGTGTGTGTGTGTGTGTGAGAGAGAGAGAGAGTGTAGGTTGAATTTAACTCATGTAATAATCATGTAAAGAGTAGCATTCCTTTCCATTTCAACCCCAGCATAAATAAACAGTCAAATTAAAGTGGATCTGAAAGTTTCTCTCTCTTTCCCAGATTAAATAAAAACAGAAAAATAAATGCTAAAGTGTGTTCCTACAAACTTTATTTTCATAAAGTGCACTAAAAGGCCTTATCTAAGGCTTAGAGTCATTTAGCTGTTTAGCGAGGAAGCCCAAAGAGTGTGTCTGGAGCAGGGAGAGAGGGAGAGATGGAAAGTGGGAGAGTTGGAGTGGGAGAAATTGAGAGAGTTTGTGTGTGTTTGGTAAGCAGTACGGATTGGAAATCCCAGTTTCCCAGACATGGTTGATTGGTAAAGTTCACTCTACCACTACCACCACTTAGCTTAGTCAGTTAGCCTTTCATATCCACTTGATCATTTATTCCTGTTATACACGCCATCAGGCCAATATAGACCCTAACCCTGTCGGTAATACATTAGAAGTCTATATCTAGGTTAAATGAAGCAGCATAGCTACTCTACCGAGCTGACTGGGCCTGTGTGTGTGTCACACACCTCAAAACACAGTTTGTAAACAATCAACGGCCGGATGGACTGCCAGGAATAGACTCCTGTCTCACAGCCTGGGCCCCTTCAGGCCTCTTTATACTTCTTTAGGCAGGCCTGTGTTTGTGTCGCTGTTTAGTCACTGAGTGAAATCACTCTGCCTGTGGTCCCTGGGAGTCTTGTGATCAGACCACTGCTGGGTATAGAGGCCCTCAGTCACCCTCAGTCAGGCCTGATCAAGAGGCCCCGTGACTGGGTATGGCCCCAGCTTCCCTGCCTGTCCCCTGTGTCTCTTTGGGTGTCCCAGCCCTGGCTGTTCCTCTTGGACGAGCCCATTATCCTAGGGGTTAGGAGGCTCCAGTCATGCCTGCAACAGCTAGCGGCCCCTCAGATGGTGATGGCGGAGCGGATCTAGTGCGACAGCTCAGCTATACATGTCCCAAGCTGAGAGAGCTGAGAGAGGCCACACCGGAAAGTGGAAGGAAACAGAGCCTATAGGCCCAGACCTCAGATCAGTTTAGTGTTTGTCCTTCTGATGGTTGAGGTTAGGATATGGGGTAAGATGATCTGATCCTAGAACTGTGTTTTCCCCAGAGAGAGGGAAGTGTTTGGCCTGCTAATAAAGGGATTAGGAGCCACCAGGCACTGAGATCTGATGACTGATCACAGACAGACAGACAGACAGACAGACAGACAGACAGACAGACAGACAGACAGACAGACAGACAGACAGACAGACAGACAGACAGACAGACATAGACAGACAGAGATGGACAGAGACAGAGACAGTGAGAGAGAGAGAGAGAGAGAGAGAGAGAGAGAGAGAGACAGACAGAGACAGAGAGACAGAGAGACAGAGAGACCTAGAGACAGAGAGAGACAGAGACAGAGCGAGATAAAGGCTAATTTCACTATCAAAAGTCACCCATAGCTCCATTGAAAACCAGCCATTCGTTCCACGCTAATTTCCTCACAGAGACCCTGCAGACACATTTACTGTCAGCAATAAAACTACACTCCATTAAGACTGGAAAGGAGAGGACAGGAGGAGGAAGAGAGAAGGCTGGTTGGCGTGTCAATGTGAGTCAGATACATAAAGAGAGTGAGGGTGTGTGTATGCCCCATCTGTGTGTGTGGTCGCCCTGCCCAGACATTTACCCACTAGACTGTGGAATGTTTTTTCTGTGGGAGAATATTGGCCTGGTTGCCATAAGAGATGGCAATAAGACTCTCTCTCTCTCCCTCAGAACCCCTGATAACTCTTTTCTCTATCTCGCTCTCCCCCCTCCCTCTCTCTCTGCTTCTCCCTCCCCCCTCCCTCTCTCTCTGCTTCTCCCTCCCCTTCCCTCTCTCTCTCTGCTTCTCCCTCCCCCCTCCCTCTCTCTCTGCTTCTCCCTCCCCCCTCCCTCTCTCTCTGCTTCTCTCTCCCCCCTCCCTCTCTCTCTGCTTCTCCCTCCCCTTCCCTCTCTCTCTGCTTCTCCCTCCCCCTTCCCTCTCTCTCTGCTTCTCCCTCCCCTTCCCTCTCTCTCTCTGCTTCTCCCTCCCCCCTCCCTCTCTCTCTGCTTCTCCCTCCCCTTCCCTCTCTCGCTGCTTCTCCCTCCCCCTCCCTCTCTCTCTGCTTCTCCCTCCCCTTCCCTCTCTCTCTGCTTCTCCCTCCCCTTCCCTCTCTCTCTGCTTCTCCCTCCCCCCTCCCTCTCTCTCTGCTTCTCCCTCCCCTTCCCTCTCTCTCTCTGCTTCTCCCTCCCCCCTCCCTCTCTCTCTGCTTCTCCCTCCCCCCTCCCTCTCTCTCTGCTTCTCCCTCCCCTTCCCTCTCTCTCTCTGCTTCTCCCTCCCCCCTCCCTCTCTCTCTGCTTCTCCCTCCCCTTCCCTCTCTCTCTGCTTCTCCCTCCCCCTTCCCTCTCTCTCTGCTTCTCCCTCCCCTTCCCTCTCTCTCTCTGCTTCTCCCTCCCCCCTCCCTCTCTCTCTGCTTCTCCCTCCCCTTCCCTCTCTCTCTGCTTCTCCCTCCCCCTCCCTCTCTCTCTGCTTCTCCCTCCCCTTCCCTCTCTCTCTGCTTCTCCCTCCCCTTCCCTCTCTCTCTGCTTCTCCCTCCCCCCTCCCTCTCTCTCTGCTTCTCCCTCCCCTTCCCTCTCTCTCTCTGCTTCTCCCTCCCCCCTCCCTCTCTCTCTGCTTCTCCCTCCCCTTCCCTCTCTCTCTGCTTCTCCCTCCCCTTCCCTCTCTCTCTGCTTCTCCCTCCCCCCTCCCTCTCTCTCTGCTTCTCCCTCCCCCCTCCCTCTCTCTCTGCTTCTCTCTCCCCCCTCCCTCTCTCTCTGCTTCTCCCTCCCCCCTCCCTCTCTCTCTGCTTCTCTCTCCCCCCTCCCTCTCTCTCTGCTTCTCCCTCCCCCTTCCCTCTCTCTCTGCTTCTCCCTCCCCTTCCCTCTCTCTCTGCTTCTCCCTCCCCCCTCCCTCTCTCTCTGCTTCTCCCTCCCCTTCCCTCTCTCTCTCTGCTTCTCCCTCCCCCCTCCCTCTCTCTCTGCTTCTCCCTCCCCTTCCCTCTCTCTCTGCTTCTCCCTCCCCCTTCCCTCTCTCTCTGCTTCTCCCTCCCCTTCCCTCTCTCTCTGCTTCTCCCTCCCCCTCCCTCTCTCTCTGCTTCTCCCTCCCCTTCCCTCTCTCTCTGCTTCTCCCTCCCCTTCCCTCTCTCTCTCTGCTTCTCCCTCCCCCCTCCCTCTCTCTCTGCTTCTCCCTCCCCTTCCCTCTCTCTCTGCTTCTCCCTCCCCTTCCCTCTCTCTCTGCTTCTCCCTCCCCCCTCCCTCTCTCTCTGCTTCTCCCTCCCCCCTCCCTCTCTCTCTGCTTCTCTCTCCCCCCTCCCTCTCTCTCTGCTTCTCCCTCCCCCCTCCCTCTCTCTCTGCTTCTCTCTCCCCCCTCCCTCTCTCTCTGCTTCTCCCTCCCCCTTCCCTCTCTCTCTGCTTCTCCCTCCCCTTCCCTCTCTCTCTGCTTCTCTCTCCCCCCTCCCTCTCTCTCTGCTTCTCCCTCCCCCCTCCCTCTCTCTCTGCTTCTCTCTCCCCCCTCCCTCTCTCTCTGCTTCTCCCTCCCCCTTCCCTCTCTCTCTGCTTCTCCCTCCCCTTCCCTCTCTCTCTGCTTCTCCCTCCCCCCTCCCTCTCTCTCTGCTTCTCCCTCCCCCCTCCCTCTCTCTCTGCTTCTCTCTCCCCCCTCCCTCTCTCTCTGCTTCTCCCTCCCCCCTCCCTCTCTCTCTGCTTCTCTCTCCCCCCTCCCTCTCTCTCTGCTTCTCCCTCCCCCTTCCCTCTCTCTCTGCTTCTCCCTCCCCTTCCCTCTCTCTCTGCTTCTCCCTCCCCCCTCCCTCTCTCTCTGCTTCTCCCTCCCCTTCCCTCTCTCTCTGCTTCTCCCTCCCCCCTCCCTCTCTCTCTGCTTCTCCCTCCCCTTCCCTCTCTCTCTGCTTCTCCCTCCCCCTCCCTCTCTCTCTGCTTCTCCCTCCCCTTCCCTCTCTCTCTGCTTCTCCCTCCCCTTCCCTCTCTCTCTGCTTCTCCCTCCCCCCTCCCTCTCTCTCTGCTTCTCCCTCCCCCCTCCCTCTCTCTCTGCTTCTCCCTCCCCCTTCCCTCTCTCTCTGCTTCTCCCTCCCCTTCCCTCTCTCTCTGCTTCTCCCTCCCCCCTCCCTCTCTCTCTGCTTCTCCCTCCCCTTCCCTCTCTCTCTGCTTCTCTCTCCCCCCTCCCTCTCTCTCTGCTTCTCCCTCCCCTTCCCTCTCTCTCTGCTTCTCCCTCCCCTTCCCTCTCTCTCTGCTTCTCTCTCCCCCCTCCCTCTCTCTCTGCTTCTCCCTCCCCCCTCCCTCTCTCTCTGCTTCTCTCTCCCCCCTCCCTCTCTCTCTGCTTCTCCCTCCCCCTTCCCTCTCTCTCTGCTTCTCCCTCCCCTTCCCTCTCTCTCTGCTTCTCCCTCCCCCCCCCTCTCTCTCTGCTTCTCCCTCCCCCCTCCCTCTCTCTCTGCTTCTCCCTCCCCCCTCCCTCTCTCTCTGCTTCTCCCTCCCCCCTCCCTCTCTCTCTGCTTCTCTCTCCCCCCTCCCTCTCTCTCTGCTTCTCCCTCCCCCTTCCCACTCTCTCTGCTTCTCTGCTTCTCCCTCCCCCTCCCTCTCTCTCTGCTTCTCCCTCCCCTTCCCTCTCTCTCTGCTTCTCCCTCCCCCCTCCCTCTCTCTGCTTCTCCCTCCCCTTCCCTCTCTCTCTGCTTCTCTCTCCCCCCTCCCTCTCTCTCTGCTTCTCCCTCCCCTTCCCTCTCTCTCTGCTTCTCCCTCCCCTTCCCTCTCTCTCTGCTTCTCTCTCCCCCCTCCCTCTCTCTCTGCTTCTCCCTCCCCCCTCCCTCTCTCTCTGCTTCTCTCTCCCCCCTCCCTCTCTCTCTGCTTCTCCCTCCCCCTTCCCTCTCTCTCTGCTTCTCCCTCCCCTTCCCTCTCTCTCTGCTTCTCCCTCCCCCCTCCCTCTCTCTCTGCTTCTCCCTCCCCCCTCCCTCTCTCTCTGCTTCTCTCTCCCCCCTCCCTCTCTCTCTGCTTCTCCCTCCCCCCTCCCTCTCTCTCTGCTTCTCTCTCCCCCCTCCCTCTCTCTCTGCTTCTCCCTCCCCCTTCCCTCTCTCTCTGCTTCTCCCTCCCCTTCCCTCTCTCTCTGCTTCTCCCTCCCCCCTCCCTCTCTCTCTGCTTCTCCCTCCCTTCCCTCTCTCTCTGCTTCTCCCTCCCCCTCCCTCTCTCTCTGCTTCTCCCTCCCCTTCCCTCTCTCTCTGCTTCTCCCTCCCCTTCCCTCTCTCTCTGCTTCTCCCTCCCCCCTCCCTCTCTCTCTGCTTCTCCCTCCCCCCTCCCTCTCTCTCTGCTTCTCCCTCCCCCTTCCCTCTCTCTCTGCTTCTCCCTCCCCTTCCCTCTCTCTCTGCTTCTCCCTCCCCCCTCCCTCTCTCTCTGCTTCTCCCTCCCCTTCCCTCTCTCTCTGCTTCTCTCTCCCCCCTCCCTCTCTCTCTGCTTCTCCCTCCCCTTCCCTCTCTCTCTGCTTCTCCCTCCCCTTCCCTCTCTCTCTGCTTCTCTCTCCCCCCTCCCTCTCTCTCTGCTTCTCCCTCCCCCCTCCCTCTCTCTCTGCTTCTCTCTCCCCCCTCCCTCTCTCTCTGCTTCTCCCTCCCCCTTCCCTCTCTCTCTGCTTCTCCCTCCCCTTCCCTCTCTCTCTGCTTCTCCCTCCCCCCCCCTCTCTCTCTGCTTCTCCCTCCCCCCTCCCTCTCTCTCTGCTTCTCCCTCCCCCCTCCCTCTCTCTCTGCTTCTCCCTCCCCCCTCCCTCTCTCTCTGCTTCTCTCTCCCCCCTCCCTCTCTCTCTGCTTCTCCCTCCCCCTTCCCACTCTCTCTGCTTCTCTGCTTCTCCCTCCCCCTCCCTCTCTCTCTGCTTCTCCCTCCCCTTCCCTCTCTCTCTGCTTCTCCCTCCCCCCTCCCTCTCTCTGCTTCTCCCTCCCCTTCCCTCTCTCTCTGCTTCTCTCTCCCCCCTCCCTCTCTCTCTGCTTCTCCCTCCCCTTCCCTCTCTCTCTGCTTCTCTCTCCCCCCTCCCTCTCTCTCTGCTTCTCCCTCCCCCCTCCCTCTCTCTCTGCTTCTCCCTCCCCCCTCCCTCTCTCTCTGCTTCTCCCTCCCCCCTCCCTCTCTCTCTGCTTCTCCCTCCCCCCTCCCTCTCTCTCTGCTTCTCCCTCCCCTTCCCTCTCTCTCTGCTTCTCTCTCCCCCCTCCCTCTATCTCCGCTTCTCCCTCCTCCCTCCCTTTCTCTCTCTGATCCACTACCAGTGTCTGATCCTCTTCCCCAACCCATGGCCCAGCTTCCAGAGAGAAGCCAGAAGACTAGACCAGTGAGACATTAGAACAGAGGACAACCACAAGAGTCTGGAATGGGGGCGAGAGGTAGAACAAGCCCAAATGGTGTCTCTTCTCTTCCTTCAGTGCATGGAGTTAGTCCCCAAAGGGGACAGCAGAGAACAGTACTAAAGCATGTATGGTGTTTGTGAACCGACCTTCTCGTAGTATTTGACCTCGTAGTCCAGTATGATGCCGTTGGGTCTCTCTGGTTCCAGCCAGGACAGAGAGATGCTGTTACGAGACGTACGATCCTTCCTGATCACAGTCACTGGAGAAGGGGCTGGAGAGAGGCAGAGGGGGAGAGGGGGGAGGGGGAGAGATTATTGACCATTTTGCACAACATCTACTAGCAGGTCACAGGAAGTTAATGCAGCATGTTCAGTCAGCAGTCTGTTTCCTGTTAACAGTTAATATTAAAGGGGTTCCTGTTGGTCTAATTGAGTTAGTTAGTTAGTTAGATAGTTCATCAGAGGAGGGTCCATACAAACCAGGTGGGAGAGCATACACATAGAGACAGCATCTATACTAAAGGCCAGAGTCTCAGCGATCAACCCCAGAACTAGCAGGGACCATGATATCATCCCCAATGTATAGGGAAACACTAGAAATATACACCTCCTCCCTCCTTCTCTGCCCCAGTGTATTACCCTCCTACCATCCCTCCTTCCCTGCCCCAGTGTATTACCCTCCTACCATCTCTCCTTCCCTGTTCCCAGTGTATTACCCTCCCACCATCCCTCCTTCCCTGCCCCAGTGTATTACCCTCCCACCATCCCTCCTTCTCTGCCCCAGTGTATTACCCTCCCACCATCTCTCCTTCCCTGCCCCCAGTGTATTACCCTCCCACCATCTCTCCTTCCCTGCCCCAGTGTATTACCCTCCCACCATCCCTCCTTCCCTGCCCCCAGTGTATTACCCTCCCACCATCTCTCCTTCCCTGCCCCCAGTGTATTACCCTCCCACCATCCCTCCTTCTCTTCCCCAGTGTATTACCCTCCCACCATCCCTCCTTCTCTGCCCCAGTGTATTACCCTCCTACCATCCCTCCTTCCCTGCCCCCAGTGTATTACCCTCCCACCATCCCTCCTTCTCTTCCCCAGTGTATTACCCTCCCACCATTCCTCCTTCTCTGCCCCAGTGTATTACCCTCCCACCATCCCTCCTTCCCTGCCCCAGTGTATTACCCTCCAACCATCCCTCCTTCCCTGCCCCAGTGTATTACCCTCCTACCATCCCTCCTTCCCTGTTCCCAGTGTATTACCCTCCCACCATCCCTCCTTCCCTGCCCCAGTGTATTACCCTCCCACCATCCCTCCTTCCCTGCCCCAGTGTATTACCCTCCTACCATCCCTCCTTCCCTGCCCCCAGTGTATTACCCTCCCACCATCCCTCCTTCTCTGCCCCAGTGTATTACCCTCCCACAATCCCTCCTTCCCTGCCCCCAGTGTATTACCCTCCCACCATCCCTCCTTCTCTGCCCCAGTGTATTACCCTCCTACCATCACTCCTTCCCTGCCCCCAGTGTATTACCCTCCTACCATCACTCCTTCCCTGCCCCCAGTGTATTACCCTCCCACCATCCCTCCTTCCCTGCCCCAGTGTATTACCCTCCTACCATCCCTCCTTCTCTGTCCCCAGTGTATTACCCTCCTACCATCCCTCCTTCCCTGCCCCAGTGTATTACCCTCCTACCATCCCTCCTTCCCTGCCCCAGTGTATTACCCTCCTACCATCCCTCCTTCTCTGTCCCCAGTGTATTACCCTCCTACCATCCCTCCTTCCCTGCCCCCAGTGTATTACCCTCCTACCATCCCTCCTTCTCTGCCCCAGTGTATTACCCTCCCACCATCCCTCCTTCTCTGCCCCAGTGTATTACCCTCCCACCATCTCTCCTTCCCTGTTCCCAGTGTATTACCCTCCCACCATCCCTCCTTCCCTGCCCCAGTGTATTACCCTCCCACCATCCCTCCTTCCCTGCCCCAGTGTATTACCCTCCTACCATCCCTCCTTCTCTGCCCCAGTGTATTACCCTCCTACCATCCCTCCTTCTCTGCCCCAGTGTATTACCCTCCCACCATCCCTCCTTCTCTGCCCCAGTGTATTACCCTCCTACCATCCCTCCTTCTCTGCCCCAGTGTATTACCCTCCTACCATCCCTCCTTCTCTGCCCCAGTGTATTACCCTCCTAACATCCCTCCTTCCCTGTTCCCAGTGTATTACCCTCCCACCATCCCTCCTTCCCTGCCCCAGTGTATTACCCTCCTACCATCCCTCCTTCCCTGCCCCCAGTGTATTACCCTCCTACCATCACTCCTTCTCTGCCCCAGTGTATTACCCTGCCACCATCCCTCCTTCCCTGCCCCAGTGTATTACCCTCCTACCATCCCTCCTTCTCTGCCCCAGTGTATTACCCTCCCACCATCCCTCCTTCTCTGCCCCAGTGTATTACCCTCCCACCATCTCTCCTTCCCTGTTCCCAGTGTATTACCCTCCCACCATCCCTCCTTCCCTGCCCCAGTGTATTACCCTCCTACCATCACTCCTTCTCTGCCCCAGTGTATTACCCTCCCACCATCCCTCCTTCTCTGCCCCAGTGTATTACCCTCCTACCATCCCTCCTTCTCTGCCCCAGTGTATTACCCTCCTACCATCCCTCCTTCTCTGCCCCAGTGTATTACCCTCCTAACATCCCTCCTTCCCTGTTCCCAGTGTATTACCCTCCCACCATCCCTCCTTCCCTGCCCCAGTGTATTACCCTCCTACCATCACTCCTTCTCTGCCCCAGTGTATTACCCTCCCACCATCACTCCTTCTCTGCCCCAGTGTATTACCCTCCCACCATCCCTCCTTCCCTGCCCCCAGTGTATTACCCTCCCACAATCCCTCCTTCTCTTCCCCAGTGTATTACCCTCCCACCATCCCTCCTTCTCTGCCCCAGTGTATTACCCTCCCACAATCCCTCCTTCTCTTCCCCAGTGTATTACCCTCCCACAATCCCTCCTTCTCTTCCCCAGTGTATTACCCTCCCACAATCCCTCCTTCTCTTCCCCAGTGTATTACCCTCCCACCATCCCTCCTTCTCTGCCCCAGTGTATTACCCTCCTACCATCCCTCCTTCACTGCCCCACTGTATTACCCTCCTACCATCCCTCCTTCTCTGTCCCCAGTGTATTACCCTCCCACCATCCCTCCTTCCCTGCCCCAGTGTATTACCCTCCCACCATCCCTCCTTTTCTGCCCCAGTGTATTACCCTCCTACCATCCCTCCTTCCCTGCCCCAGTGTATTACCCTCCCACCACCCCTCCTTCTCTGTCCCAGGCATATTACCCTCCTACCATCCCTCCTTCCCTGTCCCAGTGTATTACCCTCCCACCATCCCTCCTTCCCTGCCCCATTGTATTACCCTCCTACCATCCCTCCTTCCCTGCCCCAGTGTATTACCCTCCTACCACCCCTCCTTCCCTGCCCAAGTGTATTACCCTCCCACCATCCCTCCTTCCCTGCCCCAGTGTATTACCCTCCCACCATCCCTCCTTCTCTGCCCCAGTGTATTACCCTCCTACCATCCCTCCTTCTCTGCCCCAGTGTATTACCCTCCCACCATCCCTCCTTCCCTGCCCCCAGTGTATTACCCTCCTACCATCCCTCCTTCTCTGCCCCAGTGTATTACCCTCCTACCATCCCTCCTTCACTGCCCCATTGTATTACCCTCCTACCATCCCTCCTTCTCTGTCCCCAGTGTATTACCCTCCCACCATCCCTCCTTCCCTGCCCCAGTGTATTACCCTCCCACCATCCCTCCTTCTCTGCCCCAGTGTATTACCCTCCCACCATCCCTCCTTCTCTGCCCCAGTGTATTACCCTCCCACCATCCCTCCTTCTCTGCCCCAGTGTATTACTCTCCCACCATCCCTCCTTCTCTGCCCCAGTGTATTACCCTCCCACCATCCCTCCTTCCCTGCCCCATTGTATTACCCTCCTACCATCCCTCCTTCCCTGTTCCCAGTGTATTACCCTCCTACCATCCCTCCTTCCCTGCCCCAGTGTATTACCCTCCTACCATCCCTCCTTCCCTGCCCCAGTGTATTACCCTCCTACCATCCCTGCTTCCCTGCCCCAGTGTATTACCCTCCTACCAACCCTCCTTCCCTGTTCCCAGTGTATTACCCTCCTACCATCCCTCCTTCCCTGCCCCAGTGTATTACCCTCCTACCATCCCTCCTTCCCTGCCCCAGTGTATTACCCTCCTACCATCCCTCCTTCCCTGCCCCAGTGTATTACCCTCCCACCATCCCTCCTTCCCTGCCCCAGTGTATTACCCTCCTACCATCCCTCCTTTTCTGCCCCAGTGTATTACCCTCCTACCATCCCTCCTTCCCTGCCCCAGTGTATTACCCTCCCACCACCCCTCCTTCTCTGTCCCAGTATATTACCCTCCTACCATCCCTCCTTCCCTGTCCCAGTGTATTACCCTCCCACCATCCCTCCTTCCCTGCCCCATTGTATTACCCTCCTACCATCCCTCCTTCCCTGCCCCAGTGTATTACCCTCCTACCACCCCTCCTTCCCTGCCCAAGTGTATTACCCTCCCACCATCCCTCCTTCCCTGCCCCAGTGTATTACCCTCCCACCATCCCTCCTTCTCTGCCCCAGTGTATTACCCTCCTACCATCCCTCCTTCTCTGCCCCAGTGTATTACCCTCCCACCATCCCTCCTTCCCTGCCCCCAGTGTATTACCCTCCTACCATCCCTCCTTCTCTGCCCCAGTGTATTACCCTCCCACCATCCTTCCTTCCCTGCCCCCAGTGTATTACCCTCCTATCATCCCTCCTTCCCTGCCCCAGTGTATTACCCTCCCACCATCCCTCCTTCTCTGCCCCAGTGTATTACCCTCCTACCATCCCTCCTTCACTGCCCCATTGTATTACCCTCCTACCATCCCTCCTTCTCTGTCCCCAGTGTATTACCCTCCCACCATCCCTCCTTCCCTGCCCCAGTGTATTACCCTCCCACCATCCCTCCTTCTCTGCCCCAGTGTATTACCCTCCCACCATCCCTCCTTCTCTGCCCCAGTGTATTACCCTCCCACCATCCCTCCTTCTCTGCCCCAGTGTATTACTCTCCCACCATCCCTCCTTCTCTGCCCCAGTGTATTACCCTCCCACCATCCCTCCTTCCCTGCCCCATTGTATTACCCTCCTACCATCCCTCCTTCCCTGTTCCCAGTGTATTACCCTCCTACCATCCCTCCTTCCCTGCCCCAGTGTATTACCCTCCTACCATCCCTCCTTCCCTGCCCCAGTGTATTACCCTCCTACCATCCCTGCTTCCCTGCCCCAGTGTATTACCCTCCTACCAACCCTCCTTCCCTGTTCCCAGTGTATTACCCTCCTACCATCCCTCCTTCCCTGCCCCAGTGTATTACCCTCCTACCATCCCTCCTTCCCTGCCCCAGTGTATTACCCTCCTACCATCCCTCCTTCCCTGCCCCAGTGTATTACCCTCCCACCATCCCTCCTTCCCTGCCCCAGTGTATTACCCTCCTACCATCCCTCCATCTCTGCCCCAGTGTATTACCCTCCTACCATCCCTACTTCCCTGCCCCCAGTGTATTACCCTCCCACCATCCCTCCTTCCCTGCCCCAGTGTATTACCCTCCTACCATCCATCCTTCTCTGCCCCAGTGTATTACCCTCCCACCATCCCTCCTTCTCTGCCCCAGTGTATTACCCTCCTACCATCCCTCCTTCCCTGCCCCCAGTGTATTACCCTCCTACCATCCCTCCTTCCCTGCCCCAGTGTATTACCCTCCCACAATCCCTCCTTCTCTGCCCCAGTGTATTACCCTCCCACCATCCCTCCTTCTCTGCCCCAGTGTATTACCCTCCCACCATCCCTCCTTCCCTGTTCCCAGTGTATTACCCTCCCACCATCCCTCCTTCCCTGCCCCAGTGTATTACCCTCCCACCATCCCTCCTTCTCTGCCCCAGTGTATTACCCTCCCACCATCCCTCCTTCTCTGCCCCAGTGTATTACCCTCCCACCATCCCTCCTTCTCTGCCCCAGTGTATTACCCTCCTACCATCACTCCTTCCCTGCCCCCAGTGTATTACCCTCCCACAATCCCTCCTTCCCTGCCCCCAGTGTATTACCCTCCCACCATCCCTCCTTCTCTGCCCCCAGTGTATTACCCTCCCACAATCCCTCCTTCCCTGCCCCCAGTGTATTACCCTCCCACCATCCCTCCTTCCCTGCCCCAGTGTATTACCCTCCCACCATCCCTCCTTCTCTGCCCCAGTATATTACCCTCCTACCATCCCTCCTTCTCTGCCCCAGTGTATTACCCTCCCACCATCCTTCCTTCCCTGCCCCCAGTGTATTACCCTCCTATCATCCCTCCTTCCCTGCCCCAGTGTATTACCCTCCCACCATCCCTCCTTCTCTGCCCCAGTGTATTACCCTCCTACCATCCCTCCTTCACTGCCCCATTGTATTACCCTCCTACCATCCCTCCTTCTCTGTCCCCAGTGTATTACCCTCCCACCATCCCTCCTTCCCTGCCCCAGTGTATTACCCTCCCACCATCCCTCCTTCTCTGCCCCAGTGTATTACCCTCCCACCATCCCTCCTTCTCTGCCCCAGTGTATTACCCTCCCACCATCCCTCCTTCTCTGCCCCAGTGTATTACTCTCCCACCATCCCTCCTTCTCTGCCCCAGTGTATTACCCTCCTACCATCCCTCCTTCCCTGTCCCAGTGTATTACCCTCCCACCATCCCTCCTTCCCTGCCCCATTGTATTACCCTCCTACCATCCCTCCTTCCCTGTTCCCAGTGTATTACCCTCCTACCATCCCTCCTTCCCTGCCCCAGTGTATTACCCTCCTACCATCCCTCCTTCCCTGCCCCAGTGTATTACCCTCCTACCATCCCTGCTTCCCTGCCCCAGTGTATTACCCTCCTACCATCCCTCCTTCCCTGTTCCCAGTGTATTACCCTCCTACCATCCCTCCTTCCCTGCCCCAGTGTATTACCCTCCTACCATCCCTCCTTCCCTGCCCCAGTGTATTACCCTCCTACCATCCCTCCTTCCCTGCCCCAGTGTATTACCCTCCCACCATCCCTCCTTCCCTGCCCCAGTGTATTACCCTCCTACCATCCCTCCATCTCTGCCCCAGTGTATTACCCTCCTACCATCCCTACTTCCCTGCCCCCAGTGTATTACCCTCCCACCATCCCTCCTTCCCTGCCCCAGTGTATTACCCTCCTACCATCCATCCTTCTCTGCCCCAGTGTATTACCCTCCCACCATCCCTCCTTCTCTGCCCCAGTGTATTACCCTCCTACCATCCCTCCTTCCCTGCCCCCAGTGTATTACCCTCCTACCATCCCTCCTTCCCTGCCCCAGTGTATTACCCTCCCACCATCCCTCCTTCTCTGCCCCCAGTGTATTACCCTCCCACAATCCCTCCTTCCCTGCCCCAGTGTATTACCCTCCCACCATCCCTCCTTCCCTGCCCCAGTGTATTACCCTCCCACCATCCCTCCTTCTCTGCCCCAGTGTATTACCCTCCTACCATCCCTCCTTCTCTGCCCCAGTGTATTACCCTCCCACCATCCCTCCTTCCCTGCCCCCAGTGTATTACCCTCCTACCATCCCTCCTTCTCTGCCCCAGTGTATTACCCTCCCACCATCCTTCCTTCCCTGCCCCCAGTGCATTACCCTCCTATCATCCCTCCTTCCCTGCCCCAGTGTATTACCCTCCCACCATCCCTCCTTCTCTGCCCCAGTGTATTACCCTCCTACCATCCCTCCTTCACTGCCCCATTGTATTACCCTCCTACCATCCCTCCTTCTCTGTCCCCAGTGTATTACCCTCCCACCATCCCTCCTTCCCTGCCCCAGTGTATTACCCTCCCACCATCCCTCCTTCTCTGCCCCAGTGTATTACCCTCCCACCATCCCTCCTTCTCTGCCCCAGTGTATTACCCTCCCACCATCCCTCCTTCTCTGCCCCAGTGTATTACTCTCCCACCATCCCTCCTTCTCTGCCCCAGTGTATTACCCTCCTACCATCCCTCCTTCCCTGTCCCAGTGTATTACCCTCCCACCATCCCTCCTTCCCTGCCCCATTGTATTACCCTCCTACCATCCCTCCTTCCCTGTTCCCAGTGTATTACCCTCCTACCATCCCTCCTTCCCTGCCCCAGTGTATTACCCTCCTACCATCCCTCCTTCCCTGCCCCAGTGTATTACCCTCCTACCATCCCTGCTTCCCTGCCCAGTGTATTACCCTCCTACCATCCCTCCTTCCCTGTTCCCAGTGTATTACCCTCCTACCATCCCTCCTTCCCTGCCCCAGTGTATTACCCTCCTACCATCCCTCCTTCCCTGCCCCAGTGTATTACCCTCCCACCATCCCTCCTTCCCTGCCCCAGTGTATTACCCTCCTACCATCCATCCTTCTCTGCCCCAGTGTATTACCCTCCCACCATCCCTCCTTCTCTGCCCCAGTGTATTACTCTCCTACCATCCCTCCTTCCCTGCCCCCAGTGTATTACCCTCCTACCATCCCTCCTTCCCTGCCCCAGTGTATTACCCTCCCACAATCCCTCCTTCTCTGCCCCAGTGTATTACCCTCCCACCATCCCTCCTTCTCTGCCCCAGTGTATTACCCTCCCACCATCCCTCCTTCCCTGTTCCCAGTGTATTACCATCCCTCCTTCCCTGCCCCAGTGTATTACCCTCCCACCATCCCTCCTTCTCTGCCCCAGTGTATTACCCTCCCACCATCCCTCCTTCTCTGCCCCAGTGTATTACCCTCCCACCATCCCTCCTTCTCTGTCCCAGTGTATTACCCTCCTACCATCCCTCCTTCCCTGTCCCAGTGTATTACCCTCCCACCATCCCTCCTTCCCTGCCCCAGTGTATTACCCTCCTACCATCCCTCCTTCCCTGCCCCAGTGTATTACCCTCCCACCATCCCTCCTTCTCTGCCCCAGTGTATTACCGTCCCACCATCCCTCCTTCTCTGCCCCAGTGTATTACCCTCCCACCATCCCTCCTTCCCTGCCCCAGTGTATTACCCTCCCACCATCCCTCCTTCCCTGCCCCCAGTGTATAACCCTCCCACCATCCCCCCTTCTCTGCCCCAGTGTATTACCCTCCCACCATCCCTCCTTCCCTGCCCCAGTGTATTACCCTCCCACCATCCCCCCTTCTCTGCCCCAGTGTATTACCCTCCTACCATCACTCCTTCCCTGCCCCCAGTGTATTACCCTCCCACAATCCCTCCTTCCCTGCCCCCAGTGTATTACCCTCCCACCATCCCTCCTTCTCTGCCCCCAGTGTATTACCCTCCCACAATCCCTCCTTCCCTGCCCCCAGTGTATTACCCTCCCACCATCCCTCCTTCTCTGCCCCAGTGTATTACCCTCCCACCATCCCTCCTTCTCTGCCCCAGTGTATTACCCTCCCACCATCCCTCCTTCTCTGCCCCAGTGTATTACCCTCCCACCATCCCTCATTCTCTGCCCCAGTGTATTACCCTACTACCATCCCTCCTTCCCTGCCCCAGTATATTACCCTCCCACCATCCCTCCTTCCATGCCCCAGTGTATTTCCCTCCTACCATCCCTCCTTCTCTGCCCCAGTGTATTACCGTCCCACCATCCCTCCTTCTCTGCCCCAGTGTATTACCCTCCCACCATCCCTCCTTCCCTGCCCCAGTGTATTACCCTCCCACCATCCCTCCTTCCCTGCCCCCAGTGTATTACCCTCCCACCATCCCCCCTTCTCTGCCCCAGTGTATTACCCTCCCACCATCCCTCCTTCCCTGCCCCAGTGTATTACCCTCCCACCATCCCCCCTTCTCTGCCCCAGTGTATTACCCTCCTACCATCACTCCTTCCCTGCCCCCAGTGTATTACCCTCCCACAATCCCTCCTTCCCTGCCCCCAGTGTATTACCCTCCCACCATCCCTCCTTCTCTGCCGCAGTGTATTACCCTCCCACCATCCCTCCTTCTCTGCCCCAGTGTATTACCCTCCCACCATTCCTCCTTCTCTGCCCCAGTGTATTACCCTCCTACCATCCCTCCTTCCCTGCCCCCAGTGTATTACCCTCCCACCATCCCTCCTTCTCTGCCCCAGTGTATTACCCTCCCACCATCTCTCCTTCCCTGCCCCAGTGTATTACCCTCCCACCATCCCTCCTTCTCTGCCCCAGTGTATTACCCTCCCACCATCCCTCCTTCCCTGCCCCAGTGTATTACCCTCCCACCATCCCCCCTTCTCTGCCCCAGTGTATTACCCTCCTACCATCACTCCTTCCCTGCCCCCAGTGTATTACCCTCCCACAATCCCTCCTTCCCTGCCCCCAGTGTATTACCCTCCCACCATCCCTCCTTCTCTGCCCCCAGTGTATTACCCTCCCACAATCCCTCCTTCCCTGCCCCCAGTGTATTACCCTCCCACCATCCCTCCTTCTCTGCCCCAGTGTATTACCCTCCCACCATCCCTCCTTCTCTGCCCCAGTGTATTACCCTCCCACAATCCCTCCTTCCCTGCCCCCAGTGTATTACCCTCCCACCATCCCTCCTTCTCTGCCCCAGTGTATTACCCTCCCACCATCTCTCCTTCCCTGCCCCAGTGTATTACCCTCCCACCATCCCTCCTTCCCTGCCCCAGTGTATTACCCTCCCACCATCCCTCCTTCCCTGCCCCAGTGTATTACCCTCCTACCATCCCTCCTTCCCTGCCCCCAGTGTATTACCCTCCCACCATCTCTCCTTCCCTGCCCCAGTGTATTACCCTCCCACCATCCCTCCTTCCCTGCCCCAGTGTATTACCCTCCCACAATCCCTCCTTCCCTGCCCCCAGTGTATTACCCTCCCACCATCCCTCCTTCTCTGCCCCAGTGTATTACCCTCCCACCATCCCTCCTTCTCTGCCCCAGTGTATTACCCTCCCACAATCCCTCCTTCCCTGCCCCCAGTGTATTACCCTCCCACCATCCCTCCTTCTCTGCCCCAGTGTATTACCCTCCCACCATCTCTCCTTCCCTGCCCCAGTGTATTACCCTCCCACCATCCCTCCTTCCCTGCCCCAGTGTATTACCCTCCCACCATCCCTCCTTCCCTGCCCCAGTGTATTACCCTCCCACAATCCCTCCTTCCCTGCCCCCAGTGTATTACCCTCCCACCATCCCTCCTTCTCTGCCCCAGTGTATTACCCTCCCACCATCACTCCTTCCCTGCCCCCAGTGTATTACCCTCCCACAATCCCTCCTTCCCTGCCCCAGTGTATTACCCTCCCACCATCCCTCCTTCTCTGCCCCAGTGTATTACCCTCCCACCATCCCTCCTTCCCTGCCCCAGTGTATTACCCTCCCACCATCCCTCACTCTCATGTCGCCTCGCCTTGGGACCTCACATGGTCTCAATCTGGCACTGTAATTCAACTCAGGACTCGCTCCTTCTCTCCTTCCATTCCTCTCTCCCTTTCTTTTTTCCACATTTACAGTTGTGTAATTGCTAGCTGCAGCTGAGAGGCCAGGCGGCCATGAGCTTTAAGTTCATTAGACCGCAGGAAACAACATGTTTGTCTTTGAAAATGTTCGAGCCTCTCTTGATTCTGATGATACAACTTTAGAACGGCTGGCACTTTTTTTCCACTGGAAGTTATTTTCTCTCTGTTAATGAATCCATTTGGAGTGAGTCTGTTTTCACTCTCCTCCCTCGTTCTCTCTCTTTCTCTCATTCCCTCTGTTTCTGATAGGGGTATAGCTGTTGTTTTATTGGTTCTGTGGTTTATGGGTGTAATGATTTATTGTGTCTGAGCAGGACACTGGTTTGATGCTGGGTATCTTTCTATTACTCTCTCTCTCTCCCCCCCTCCCTCCCTCCCTCCCTCCCTCCCTCCCTCCCTCCCTCCCTCTGTGAACAGTTCTGGAGGGCTTCCTGGCTTCAAGAGAGATTTCTCCTTCTTTCTCTCTGGCCCCCAATTCTTCCCCAATAGCTCACTGCAGAGACGAGAGGATGTGACTACAGTCCCCATCAAAGTACCATCATAGCACTAAGACTGCGCTCGTGAATGTGGTAAATTACCTTTCAATGGCGTCAGACCAAGGCTCTGCGTCTGTCCTTGCACTCCTAGACCTTAGTGTCGCTTTCGACACCATCTATCACCATATTCTTTTGGAGAGATTGGAAATAATTGGTCTACGCAGAAAAGTTGTTGCCTGGTTTAGATCTTATCTATCGGAAAGATATCAGTTAGTCTCTGTGGATGGTTTGTCTTCTGACAAATCAATGATAAGTTTAGGTGTTACTTTAGGTTCCGTTCTAGGACCACCATGGTTTTCACTATATATGCTACCTCTTAGTGATGTCATTCGGAAAGACAATGTCAACTTTCACTGCTTTGCAGACCACACAGCTGTACATTTTTATGAAACATGGTGAAGCCCCAAAATTGTCTACCCTGGAAGCCTGTGTTTCAGACATAAGGAAGTGGATGGTGGCACATTTTTTAAATTTTAAACTCGGACAAAACAGAGATGCCAAATAGGGCTGATAGACTCTTGACTAGAACTCACAAATGTAATCATATTACTCCAGTGCTAGCTTCTGGTTGAGGCTAGGGCTGATTTGCTCCTACCCATCTCGCTGATTTGGTCCTGCTGTACATACCTACATGTACGTTACGTTCACAAGACGCAGGCCTCCTTATTGTTCCTAGAATTTCTAAGCAAACAGCTGGAGGCAGGGCTTTCTCCTATAGAGCTACATTTTTATGGAATCACCTGCCGATCCATGAGACGTAGACTCTGTCTCAACCCTGTCTATACTGAAGACTGATCTCTTCAGTAGGTCCTATAATTGAGTGTAGTCTGGCCCAGGGGTGTGAAGGTAAACGCCAATGTACTGGAGTGACAAACCACCCTTGCTGTCTCTGCCTGGCCGGCTCCCCTCTCTCCACTGGGATTCTCTGCCTCTGACCCTATTACGAGTCACTGGCTTGCTCGCACTCTCATATGCAGTCCCTAGGAGGGGTGCATCACATCATGCCAGGCTTTTTTTTGCTATACTCTACTTGAGTGGGTTAAGTCACTGACTTGATCTTCCTGTCCAGTTTTGCACCTCCTTGGGCTCGTGCGGTGGAGGAGATCTTTGTGGGCTGTACTCGGCCAAATCTCAGGGTAGTAAGTGAATGGTCTGTTGATATTCCTTTGGTGGTGTGGGGGCTTTGCTTTGTCAAAGTGGGTGGGGTTATATCCTGTCTGGTTGGCCCTGTCCAGGAGTAACTTTGGATGGGGCCACAGTGTCCGACCCCCCCTGTCTCAGTCTCCAGTATCTATGCTGAAAAAGTCTATGCGCCGGGGGGCTAGGGTCAGTCTGTCCTATCTGGTGTAATTCTCCTGTCTTATCGTGTGTCTTGTGTGATCTTAGGCATGCTCCCTCTAATTCTTCCACCCCTCTCTCTCCCCTCCCAGAGAACCTGAGCCCTAGGGCCATGCCTCAGGATTACCTGGCTCACGACTCCTGGCTGTCCCCGTCCCACCTGGTCATGCTGCTGATCCAGTTTCTGCTGTTCTGCCTGTGGCTATAGAACCCTGACATGTTTATTGGTCGTACTACCTTGCCGTGCTGCGATCCAGTTTCTGCTGTTCTGCCTGTGGCTATGGAACCCTGACCTGTTTACCGGTCGTGCTACCTTGTCCCGGACCTGCTGTTCTGACCCTCCCTCATCCTCTCTCTCTCTCTTTCTCTCTCTCTCTCTACCGCACCTGTTGTTTCGACCTCTGAATGCTCGGCTATGAAAAGCCAACTGACATTTACTCTTGAGGTGCTGACCTGTTGCACGCTCTATAACCACTGTGATTATTTTTTAACCCTGCTGGTCATCTATTAACGTTTGAACATATCTTGAAGAACAATCTGGCCTTAATGGCCATGTACTCTTATAATCTACACCTGGCACAGCCAGAAGAGGACTGGCCACCCCTCAGAGCCTGGTTCCTCTCTAGGTTTCTTCCCATGTTTCTGCCTATTCTATGGAGTTTTTCCTAGCCACCATGCTTCTACATCTGCATTGCTTGCTGTTTGGGGTTTTAGGCAGGGTTTCTGCACAAGCACCTTGTGACAACTGCTGATGTAAAAAGGGCTTTATAAATACATTTGATTGATACAGTCCCATATTAAGTGTCAGACTCTCTCAAACTCCAGCCTTTATCAGTCTCACTTCAGTGGAGGGATAAGACTAAACAGTTGTAATGGAGATCAGTCTCTCAGCGCTACATTTCCTATTGTCATCAGATCTACATCCTGCTTTCACGGTGTGTGTGTGTGTGTGTGTGTGTGTGTGTGTGTGTGTGTGTGTGTGTGTGTGTGTGTGTGTGTGTGTGTGTGTGTGTGTGTGTGTGTGTGTGTGTGTGTGTGTGTGTGTGTGTGTGTGTGTGTGTGTGTGTGTGTGTGTGTGTGTGTGTGTGTAGAAGAGGGGCTGAGACTCGTCTTACGACACCCTGTCAGAATATCCGGATGCTTTCCTCCCTTCCGAGACGGCCAGTTAATCCAGCTTTTAACAGTTTTGGCAGGTTTAAACAGGAGTGTGTTGGTGTAGTGTGTGTGTGTGTTTCTCTCTGAAAGAGGGCAGCTTGCGTGTCCTCTCTCTCCACGGACATAGCCACATGTGTGTGTAGGGAGCTGTACACTGACAACCCTAATCCTTGTAAACTCAGCCTGATGGGTCGTGCAGCTGCAGAATAAGGATGGTTTGTGTGTGTGTGTGTGTGTGCGTGTGCGTGTGTTTGCGTGTGTGTGTGTTTGTGTGTGTGTATTTCGTTTTCAATGTTTCATTTTCACACACCCTTTCCTTTTCCTCATCTCAGCTAAAGGACAATCACACATTAAACTCACTATTTCACTATTCTCATCACGCTATCCTCTCAGGTGACAGCTTAGTGATACATATGAACCATCCTCATCCTGTTGTTAATGTAGCATGTCCTTTAACAGGCACAGAGAGATAAGAGGAAGGTTATAAGATCTGTAGGTTAAAACATAAGGATTCACCTATTCTGAGCACAAACATACTGGTAGAGAGCTCTGTTGAAACCTGCTATCTTTACATGATCAGTGGACGTGTTGCTTTTCTTTACCTCTACCCTCCCTCTCCCCTGGGAGAGGTATACACACGTCCGGAGACAAGTGAAGAGCACTAAATCTACACACACACAGTAAATCTGCATTTACTGCTCATCCCTCTGCTGTCATTTCAAAGTGCAGTGTCTGGCCCGTCATCCTTTATAGACCACAGCTGGGATAACACACAGGAAACTCAGCACGCACCTCATTGTACACCTCAGTGTGTGTGTGTGTGTGTGTGTGTGTGTGTGTGTGTGTGTGTGTGTGTGTGTGTGTGTGTGTGTGTGTGTGTGTGTGTGTGTGTGTGTGTTCGTGTGCGTCTGTGTGGGTATGTACACACCATCCCCCGAAAAAGGTGTATAACCCCCCTTGCTCTCTACAGGCAAGGAATCGTGCATTGAGAACACATTACTGTAGCTAGCAGAATTACGCTCCACCATAGAGAGACTCTGTATTAACTGAAACAATCCCAGCTATCCCTACCCACTGTGTTACACAGACAGGACAGAGACCTTCATCTACTGCTGCTCTACAACAAGAGAGAGGAGACCGGACCCAATGTCCCAGCAGACAGAGACATTCATCTACTGCTGCTCTACAACAAGAGAGAGGAGACCGGACCCAATGTCCCAGCAGACAGAGACCTTCATCTACTGCTGCTCTACAACAAGAGAGAGGAGACCGGACCCAATGTCCCAGCAGACAGAGACCTTCATCTACTGCTGCTCTACAACAAGAGAGAAGAGACCGGACCCAATGTCCCAGCAGACAGAGACCTTCATCTACTGCTGCTCTACAACAAGAGAGGAGACCGGACCCAATGTCCCAGCAGACAGAGATATTCATCTACTGCTGCTCTACAACAAGAGAGAGGAGACCGGACCCAATGTCCCAGCAGACAGAGATATTCATCTACTGCTGCTCTACAACAAGAGAGGAGACCGGACCCAATGTCCCAGCAGACAGAGACCTTCATCTACTGCTGCTCTACAACAAGAGAGAGGAGACCGGACCCAATGTCCCAGCAGACAGAGACCTTCATCTACTGCTGCTCTACAACAAGAGAGAGGAGACCGGACCCAATGTCCCAGCAGACAGAGACCTTCATCTACTGCTGCTCTACAACAAGAGAGAAGAGACCGGACCCAATGTCCCAGCAGACAGAGATATTCATCTACTGCTGCTCTACAACAAGAGAGAGGAGACCGGACCCAATGTCCCAGCAGACAGAGACCTTCATCTACTGCTGCTCTACAACAAGAGAGGAGACCGGACCCAATGTCCCAGCAGACAGAGACCTTCATCTACTGCTGCTCTACAACAAGAGAGAAGAGACCGGACCCAATGTCCCAGCAGACAGAGACCTTCATCTACTGCTGCTCTACAACAAGAGAGAAGAGACCGGACCCAATGTCCCAGCAGACAGAGACCTTCATCTACTGCTGCTCTACAACAAGAGAGAGGAGACCGGACCCAATGTCCCAGCAGACAGAGACCTTCATCTACTGCTGCTCTACAACAAGAGAGAAGAGACCGGACCCAATGTCCCAGCAGACAGAGACCTTCATCTACTGCTGCTCTACAACAAGAGAGAGGAGACCGGACCCAATGTCCCAGCAGACAGAGACCTTCATCTACTGCTGCTCTACAACAAGAGAGAGGAGACCGGACCCAATGTCCCAGCAGACAGAGACCTTCATCTACTGCTGCTCTACAACAAGAGAGAGGAGACCGGACCCAATGTCCCAGCAGACAGAGACCTTCATCTACTGCTGCTCTACAACAAGAGAGAAGAGACCGGACCCAATGTCCCAGCAGACAGAGATATTCATCTACTGCTGCTCTACAACAAGAGAGAGGAGACCGGACCCAATGTCCCAGCAGACAGAGACCTTCATCTACTGCTGCTCTACAACAAGAGAGAGGAGACCGGACCCAATGTCCAAGCAGACAGAGACCTTCATCTACTGCTGCTCTACAACAAGAGAGAGGAGACCGGACCCAATGTCCAAGCAGACAGAGACCTTCATCTACTGCTGCTCTACAACAAGAGAGAGGAGACCGGACCCAATGTCCCAGCAGACAGAGACCTTCATCTATTGCTGCTCTACAACAAGAGAGAGGAGACCGGACCCAATGTCCAAGCAGACAGAGACCTTCATCTACTGCTGCTCTACAACAAGAGAGAGGAGACCGGACCCAATGTCCCAGCAGACAGAGATATTCATCTACTGCTGCTCTACAACAAGAGAGAAGAGACCGGACCCAATGTCCCAGCAGACAGAGACCTTCATCTACTGCTGCTCTACAACAAGAGAGAGGAGACCGGACCCAATGTCCCAGCAGACAGAGACCTTCATCTACTGCTGCTCTACAACAAGAGAGAAGAGACCGGACCCAATGTCCCAGCAGACAGAGACCTTCATCTACTGCTGCTCTACAACAAGAGAGAGGAGACCGGACCCAATGTCCCAGCAGACAGAGATATTCATCTACTGCTGCTCTACAACAAGAGAGAGGAGACCGGACCCAATGTCCCAGCAAACAGAGACCCACTGGGTACATACTGCTCCAATCAACCTTGTCATTTCATCAACCACGTCATTTCAATGAAATTACGTTTAACGAACGTAGAATAGACGCTGAATTGACGTCTGTGCCAAGTCGGTAAGGAGAGAGTAAGATATAAGACTATCAGAAAGGAAAATCGTAGAGGCACAAATGACTGGGTTGGAGTCAGCACCTAAACATCAACACACAGGTATGACTGATGTTACGGCAGATTTCCTCCTCTTCGTCTGAAGAGGAGGTGTAGGGATCGGACCAAGACGCAGAGTGGAAAGTGTTCATTATTTAATGAAAGTAAACTGAACACTTCAAGATACAAAAACAACAAACGTGACCAAACCGAAAACAGTCCCGTGTGGCACGAACACTGACACGAAATACAATCACCCACAAAACCCAACACCAAACAGGTTACCTTAATATGGTTCTCAATCAGGGACAACGATTGACAGCTGCCTCTGATTGAGAACCATATCAGGTCAAACACAGAAATAGACAAACCAGACACAAAACAATGAATGCCCACCCAACTCACATCCTGACCCACTAAAACAAACAATTAACACAATAACTAGGGTCAGAACGTGACAACTGAGAACAGAGGGAGAGAGTGTCACGCCCTGACCTTAGAGTTCCTTATTATTTTCTATGTTTGGTTAGGTCAGGGTGTGACTCGGGTGGGAAAGTCTATGTTTTCTATTTCTTTGTTTTTGGCCGTGTGTTTCCCAATCAGAGGCAGCTGTCTATCGTTGTCTCTGATTGGGGATCATACATAAGTTGTCATTTTCCTTTTGGGTTTTGTGGGATCTTGTTTTCTGTTTCGTGTTTTCTGCCTGACAGAACTGTGCGTTTTCGTTTTCGTTTTCGTTTGTTATTTTGTTTGAGTGTTTTTGAAATAAAAGAATCATGAACACTTTCCACGCTGCGCTTTGGTCCACTCTTCATTCGACCAACGAGGGCCGTAACAGAGAGATGTGTATGGATGGTTGAGGAATGAGAAGAGAGACAGAGAGAAAGAGAGGAGAGAGAGAGAGGAAAAACCACAGAGAGGGATGTATGGAGTGAGGGAAGGAGTGGGAGGGTGTAGTGAACTATAGCCATCATGCATGCATTCCTAGTTTGGTATTGGAATGTTGAGGTTTGTTACAATCCGCTGCAGAGAGATTGATTTGTCTCTGTGAGGGACTTTCACTGGGTCCTACCTCCCCGTTGTCTCTGGGTTGGGATGTGTGGAGAATGTTTATATGAGAGATCGATGTGAGCAACCCATCCCTCTGTGTGTGTGTGTGTGTGTGTGTGTGTGTGTGTGTGTGTGTGTGTGTGTGTGTGTTCCTGTGCGCATGCATGCGTGAGAATGTTTATATGAGGGGTTGATGTGAACCCATTCCATTATAACGACTGTCTGTAAAAGCTGAAAAACAACACAAAGTTTTATACAGAGTGTATTTGTGAGGAGGGAGACATTTGATACTGGTGATAAAACTCTGAAGTATACTGGCTAGGATCTCCTTGTAAATGTCCAGAGCTGATGGTTGGAATGCATGCTTGTACGTTTATGTGTGTGTGTAGTGTGCATGTGTGTGTGTCTATAAGTGTGTGTGTTGATGTGCATGCCCTTGTGTTTGTGTGCGTCCGTGAACATCAATGGGTGTGTGTGTGCACAAGAGTGTGTTTGTGCATCTCCGGCCTTACCTGCTTGGTTGGTAGTGATGGTCACAGCAGCATATTGCCTCATGGTTGGGGCTAACTGGGACACTCCATTCTGAGCCTCAATCTCGAAAGTGTAGTTGGTGTGAGCCAGCAGGTCTCCCACGGTAACGGTAGTGTTCTGCAGGCCCGCAGCGCGAGGGAGGAACCGCACATTGCTGCGACATGCCTCACACACCCTCTGGCCAGGCCTGCAGCGCTTACACAGTACGGTGAAGGTAACGTCCTTACGACCTCCCGTATCCTCCGGCCAGGACCAGTCCAGAATCACTGAGGTCTCGTTGATGACTGAGATCACATTACGAGGAGCTGAGGGAGGACCTGGAGAGACAGAACCAGAGAGAGAGAGTGAGCGTGAGAGTGAGAGTGAGAGAGACAAAGCCAGAGCGAGAGAGTGAGCGAGAGAGACAGAAAGAGAGAGACGGAGAGAGTGAGCGAGAGAGAGACAGAGAGAGAGTGAGCGAGAGCGAGAGAGAGAGAGAGAGAGAGAGAGAGAGAGAGAGAGAGAGAGAGAGAGAGAGAGTGAGCGAGAGAGAGAGAGAGAGAGAGTGAGCGAGAGAGAGACAGAGAGAGAGTGAGCGAGAGAGAGAGAGAGAGAGAGTGAGCGAGAGCGAGAGAGAGAGAGAGAGAGAGAGAGAGAGAGAGAGAGAGAGAGAGAGAGAGAGAGAGAGACAGAGAGAGAGTGAGCGAGAGCGAGAGAGAGCGAGAGAGAGAGAGAGAGAGAGAGAGAGAGAGAGAGAGAGAGAGAGAGAGAGAGAGAGAGAGAGAGAGAGAGAGAGAGAGAGTTCACTGTTCATTTCTAATAGTTTTTTGTTGATATTGTTTCGTGTCTTCTCACTTTTGCTTATTGTTTATTTCACTTGCTTTGGCTACGTAAACACGTTTCCCATGCCAATAAATCCCATTTGAATTAAGAGAGAGAGAGTGGGGGGGTAAAAATATATATTATATTAATACAATTGTGTGTGTGATTGAGTGACAGCAGTCTGTCCCTTTGGGCAGCAGAGTCAGTTCAGCCACCAGTCACAGGGAGGAAGAAGGACAGAGCACTGGTTCAGGCCAAACCTCAAACTCTCACTGGCAGATGGAAATGACATGTTCTTACTGTGAACAGATTCTCTGAATATTTCCAGACTTTAATGTCAGACCTGACGGGATAATTACACAGGGAGCTAACCAGAACTACGGAGAGATCCTCAGCAAAGAATTGAACGAGGGAGGAGATGGGGTGAGTAGGGTTGACTTTGACAATATAAAGCCTTGTTTGTTTGTTTGTCTGAGGTGCTGGGGTTCAGACAGCGGATACAGTCAACTCCACAGTCCTCTACTGTTCTAGCTCCTCCACTCTACTGTACATTCACTACGCCTATCTAGCAGCCGAGCCATAATACTGATGAGACTAGAGCTCTGGGTTTTACGTGTCTTTGACCTGAGGCTCCCACATATGGTGTGTCATGTCTAGATATATAGATTACCAGATGTGATATGAACAGTAGGACAGTGGGTGGAGATCATATCATACATGTGTAAATCTAGATTCTTCTCCGATCTCTATGTTCCTTCCCAGACTCCTGCTCATTTACTTAGTCTATAAAGGTTTTAGGGCTGTAAAACAGGACTCTCCCTAATAAACAGGAGGAAACTGGAAATAAAGGTCTGCTCTGGTTGTCCTTAACTCCCCCCAGGGACTACAGACATGGCTGATGCAGTGGGTGTCATATGGTGGCAGTCATCAGAGCTGCCAGGGCAGTGATTTCTGGGTACTGTAGTTAAGCATGCTTGGCATCAGCCATCTGCTTCTGTGAACCATCCGGATACAGCTCAGAGAGAGAGAGAGAGCGCGCAAGATATTGTCCTCAGAGACACAGCAGCTAAAACAGTTTAGAGAATAAACAAACAGTACTTTCAGAGAGTAAACTATTTTTGGCTCTCACTCACAAACACAGAGACTTACGTGTGCAGGCCGTAGATGGCGGGTCTCCATCAGCGCGGAAGTAGTTTTTCTCGCAGCCACAGTGTAGAGCTCCCTCATGATGGGTGAAGCTGTGAGGTGGACACTTAGAACACTGGACGTTACCCAGCAGAGACTTATAGAACCCTGCTCTGCATGCTGGAGAGAGAGAGAGAGGAGGGGAGGGAGGAGGGAAGAGAGAGAGAGAGGAGGGGAGGGAGGAGGGAAGAGAGAGAGGAGGGAGGAGGAGGGAAGAGAGAGAGAGGAGGGGAGGGAGGAGGGAAGAGAGAGAGGAGGGGAGGGAGGAGGGAAGAGAGAGAGAGGAGGGGAGGGAGGGAGGAGGGAAGAGAGAGAGAGGAAGGGAGGGAGGAGGGAAGAGAGAGAGAGAGGAGGGGAGGGAGGAGGGAAGAGAGAGAGAGGAGGGAAGAGGGAAGAGAGAGAGAGGAGGGGAGGGAGGAGGGAAGAGAGAGAGGAGGGGAGGGAGGAGGGAAGAGAGAGAGAGGAGGGGAGGGAGGGAGGAGGGAAGAGAGAGAGAGGAGGGGAGGGAGGAGGGAAGAGAGAAAGGGGAGGGGAGGGAGGGAGGAGGGAAGAGAGAGAGAGGAGGGGAGGGAGGAGGGAAGAGAGAGAGGGGAGGGGAGGGAGGAGGGAAGAGAGAGAGAGGAGGGGAGGGAGGAGTGAAGAGAGAGAGGGGAGGGGAGGGAGGAGTGAAGAGAGAGAGAGGAGGGGAGGGAGGAGGGAAGAGAGAGAGGGGAGGGGAGGGAGGAGGGAAGAGAGAGAGGTGGTGAGTATACAGGCTAGACAGCAAAATTGACAATAACAATGTCCACAGAGAAATAAACGTATAATTAATAATCAAGATGTATAACTAGAAAAGATAGAACAAAAGACACATACAGATGGAGAGAGACAGGACAACAGGAAACGAAAGACGGGAGATGAGGTGGGAGGGGGGATGGATTTTTCCAATCAAACGTTTCATTACTATACATGCTAGATTAATTACTTTAATCTTCTCTTATGACCCTGAGTATATGAACCCACAGCCACACATACACACACACACACACACACACACACACACACACACACACACACACACACACACACACACAGAACGCCCCGACAAATCTATACCAAGGGGTAATGGGAGGGAAGAATACAAAATTAAAGAACTGTATGTTTCACCAATGCCTCTCTCCCACTCTCTCAGACCCATCCAAGACCAAGTATAAAATATGGAAATGCAGCTGTTAGAATGGGGGAAGGCTGAGTAACTAGTATTCATCATTCACTGTACACATACAACTAACATCAACAATGTGCATGATAGTCTTTCATGGTTTTTTAAAACGTTTGTGTGTTGAAAATGTCTAACCACTTGTATAATTGTATTTTCAGACACTTCAAATAGACATACATACCCCACCAGACATGCACTACGGGTTTCTTCGCTGTACCCAAACCCAAAAACAGATCTAATGTGTCGCTCAGTTATGTATGGAGCCATGTCATCGTGGAATGCTCGGCCACCAGAGATTACTCAGAGAAAAGCAAGTTAAGCTTTAAAAAACAAATTATTAACAGTGCCTCTCCTCTTTCTAAATATATCATTTAACTGTATATAAGAATATGAATATGTATAAATAGTGTTCTAAATTGTATTTTTGTTGTCTCCTGGTGTCTTTCCAATATATATATATTTTTTCATGATATATATATATATATATGTGTGTGTATATAGTACCAGTCAAGTCAGTACTCCTTCAAGACTGTTGGAAAAGCACTCCAGCTGAAGCTGGTTGAGAGAATGCCAAGAGTGTGCAAAGCTGTCATCAAGGCAAAGGGTGGCTACTTTGAAGAATCTCAAATATAAACCAATTTTTGATGTGTTTAACAGTTTTTTGGTTACTACATGATTCCATATGTGTTATTTCATAGTTTTGATGTCTTCACTATTATTCTACAATGTAGGAAATAGTCAAAAAGTCAGAAAAACCCTGGAATGAGTAGATGTGTACAAACTTTTGACTGGTGCTGTATATACACACACTGTAAATATATGTTTTTTATGTAATGTTTTTGTCTATAACTGTTGTGCACTTTGTCATGTATGTATATGTTTTATGTGGACTCCAGGAAGAGTAGCTGCTGCATGTAAACTAGCTAATGGGGATCCTAATAAACTAAACCATTATCCTGTTCTACTCCAAATAAATGGGAGAATCACCAACATACTGTAGAGATGATTACAGGAGAATCACCAACATACTGTAGAGATGATTACAGGAGAATCCCCAAATCACCAACATACTGTACAGATGATTACAGGAGAATCCCCAAATCACCAACATACTGTACAGATGAATACAGGAAAATCATCCAACATACTGTAGAGATGATTACAGGAAAATCCCCAAATCACCAACATACTGTACAGATGATTACAGGAGAATCCCCAAATACCAACATACTGTAGAGATGATTACAGGAGAATCCCCAAATCACCAACATACTGTAGAGATGATTACAGGAGAATCCCCAAATCACCAACATACTGTACAGATGATTACAGGAGAATCCCCAAATCACCAACATACTGTAGAGATGATTACAGGAGAATCCCCAAATCACCAACATACTGTACAGATGATTACAGGAGAATCCCCAAATCACCAACATACTG